>NC_090444.1:1424172827-1424475857 GCF_031143425.1 Pleurodeles waltl | reverse complement strand
TGCAAGAATGAACAGGTGTATAGATATCCATTGATATTTGCAGGTGACTCTGGTTACCCCAACCTGTCATGGCTACTGACCCAAGTGAGGAATCCCAGGACAAAGGCAGAGGAACGCTACAATGAGGCACATGGGTGAACTAGGAGGGTGATCGAATGCACCTTCGGCCTCCTGAAGTCCAGATTCCGGTGCCTTCATCTGACAGGTGGCTTCCTATACTACTCACCAAAGAAGGTGTGCCAGATAATCGTGGACTGCTGTATGCTGCACAACCTGGCTTTGCGACGGCAGGTGCCTTTTCTGCAGGAGGATGGGCCAGATGGTGGTCTTGTGGCAGCTGTGGAGCCTGTGGACAGTGAAGAAGAGGAGTCAGAAGAAGAGGATACCGACAACCGAAACAACACCATCATGCAACACTTCCAGTGAGACACAGGTAAGAAGATGTAACTGCTTCCCACATCTCATACTGTTGTTTGAGCTAGCATAAGTCTGTCATTTTTACTCAGTGTATGCACCCTGACTTGTCACTTTGACTTTCCGTTTGACAGATCTGGGTCCCACTTTGTGCCCTCTCCTCTGTTTACTCCTGGCCTACAGCTGTGTTACATTGGTATGTGAACAAGTAAATTGGCATTGCTATATTCCATAGTTATTGCAATTACACATTTGTGAAAGCACAGACTGACTCCAGATTGTTTTGTGATTGAAGTGTGTTTATTCCTGTGCAAATAAGTGGAAGGGGTTGTAAAATGGGCTGGGGTGATGGTGGAGGAATGTCCATGGCAGAGTGTAGTCTATTTGTTTCACAGGTGCATTGTCCAAAGGGGCATAGGAAGTGGAGCAATGGCAGTTTAAGGATGGATAGGGTGACATAGTGGGACAGAAGGGTGACATTCAGGGGGGGTCTCATTTCCTGGTGGAGGTTTTGGCAATGTTCTCTGTCTTGTTCCTGGATCTCACCAACCGTTTACGGGGTGGTTCTCCATCTGCAGGGGGTGGGGTGCTGGTGTCCTGTTGTTCCTGTGGCGGTGCCTCCTGTCCACTAGCGCCGGCGGAGGACTGTTCATCATCCAGGCTAGTGTCAGGGGCCCCTTGTTGTGCCACTGTGTCCCTCCTGGTGTTGAGAAGGTCTGCCAGCACCCCTGAAATGGTGACCAGGGTGGTGTTAATAGACTTCAAGTCCTCCCTGATCCCAAGGTAGTGTTCCTCCTGCAGCCGCTGGGTCTCCTGAAACTTGGCCAGTACCGTTGCCATGGTCTCCTGGGAATGATGGTAAGCTCCCATGATGTTGGAGAGTGCCTCGTGGAGTGTCTGTTCCCTGGGCCTGTCCCCCCCCGTCGCACAGCAGTCCTCCCAGCTTCCCTGTTATCCTGTGTCTCTGTCCCCTGAACCGTGAGCCCACTGTCACTGCCCCCAGGTCCCTGATCGTCCTCTGCTAGTGGGTTTGCCTGTGTTTCCTGTAGTGGTAGACACACTGCTTATTGACGTGTCCTGGGGACAGAGGGATGGGCCTGCTGGGTGGGTGCTGTGCTGGTGTTTCCTGAGGGGATAAGCTCTGTGGTGGGTTGTGACAGTGGCAGGGGAACCGACTGTCCCGAGGTCCCAGATGGGCCGGGCTGGTCATCTTGATCCAGGCGTGCAGAGCTGCTGTCATCACTGTGGGCCTCTTCTGTGGGGGGACTGGATATGTCTGGCACCTCCTGTCCGGTGACATTGGGTGGGGTCCTGTTGGGGTGTAAATACATAGTTATTGTATCTGTGTGTGCCATCATGTGCAATGGGTGAGTGACCCTCTACTCCAGTGCTTGCATTATTGGCTTGGTCCTTGTGTGATTGGTGATTTTGGGGCATGAGTGAGTCTTTGTACTGGACATGCTTTGGTGATGGGTGTCCATGCATTGGTGTTACATGCAGGGCTTGGTTTTGGGATGTGTGGGTTGTGTTGGTGGGGTATCTGTGGGTTGTTGGGGTGATGGTTGTGAGGGTAAGGGTGGGAGTATGTGATGGCATGCAGGTGGGGTGGGGGGATAAGGTAGTAAAAATTTGCCTTACCAGAGTCCAGTCCTCCTGCTACTCCTGCGAGGCCCTCAGGATGCAGTATTGCCAAGATCTGCTCCTCCCATGCTGTTAGTTGTGGGGGAGGAGGTGGGGGTCCAGCACCAGTCCTCTGTACAGCAATCTGGTGTCTGGATACCACGGAATGCACCTTCCCCCGTAGGTCATTCCACCTCTTCCTGATGTCATCCCGTGTTCTTGGATGCTGTCCCACTGCGTTTACCCTGTCGACAATTCTTCACCATAGCTCCATCTTCCTTGCAATGGATGTCTGCTGCACCTGTGATCCGAATAGCTGTGGCTCTACCCAGACGATTTCCTCCACCATGACCATGAGCTCCTCCTCAGAGAACCTGGGGTGTCTTTGAGGTGCCATGATGTGGTGTGGGTTATTTGTGAGGTGCTGTCTGTTGGGATGTGTGAGGGGATGTGTTGGTGTGTGTTGTTTGAGGTGCGTGGCTGTTGTGTAAGTGATGGTGTTGTATGTCTGTGGATGCTGGTGTTGTTTTTGGTAGTGTCTCTCTCTGGCCTGCTTTCAAATTTCTGGTAGTAAGGGTTTGTGGGTAATGTGGGTGTGTGTTTTATAGTGGTGTGAGTGTGTGGGTGTGGTGTGTGTATGTGTATCAGGTATGTGTATTTTGAATTGTCCAATGTGGTTTTGTTTTGTAAATGTGTGTGTATTTTGAGTGCGGCGGTGTGTACCGCCAATGGATTACTGCGGTTGAAAAACCGCTGCCTTGATTCGTGGGTCATGATAGAGTGGGTGTATTCTTGTTGGCGTGACGGTGTCGGTTTTGTTATCTCCAGTTTATCACTGACTTTTGGTGTGGCAGACTTTTGTGGGTGTCTGTATTGTGGCAGATTCCGAGCTGTGGGTCGTAAAACCTGTAGCGGAATTCTGCGGCCACAGCAGTATGTTGGCAGTCTTCTGCATGGCGGTAAACGGGATTTAGTGCCAGGGTTGTAATGAGGGCCATAGTAATGTGTTTTATATGTCCCGACAGTGAAATATTACTAAATTCGTTTTTCACTGTTGCAAGGCCTGTCCCTCTCATAGGTTAACATGGGGGCTACCTTTAAATCTGATTAAAGTGTAGATTCCCTGTGGAAGCGGATTGACATTTGGAGTTTGGGGGCTCTGAGCTCACAATTTAAAAATACATCTTTTAGTAAAGTTGATTTTGAGAAAATGCCACTTTTAGAAAGTGAGCATTTTCTTGCTTACACCATTTCTGTGACTCTGCCTGTTTGTGGATTCACTGTCTGGGTCAGTTTGACAGTTGGGCTGGTTGCACCTCACACTAGACAGAGACAGAAAGGGAGCTGGGGTGTAGTCTGCATTCCCTGTTGAGCCATCTGTGCTAGGAGGGAGGGAAGGAGTGGTCACTTACACCTGGAAGGGCTGTGCTTGTCCTCACACAATGCAGTCTCCGACCCCCTGGTGAGTGTCTGGGTCCTGGCCTGGGCAAGGCAGGATTTCACATTCAAAAGAGACTTTACTTTGAAATAGGCCTACTTCAAAGGAGAAATTGGGTATAAGAAGGCACCCAAAACCACAGACTTTAGAACACTTCTGGAAACAAGCGGAAACTCTGCCTGGAGAAGAGCTGAAGAGCTGAGGAAGAATAGCTGCCCTGCCTGTGACTGCTTTGTGGAGCTATCCTGCAGTTGCTGCTTCTGCCAGAGTAAGAGGGCAAAGACTGGACTTTGTGTGCCTTCCATCTTCTGAAGAAATCTCCAAGGGCTTGCCTCCTGTTGTTTGAAGTCTCAGGGACAGCAAAGACTTCTCTCTGCCAGCACCTGGAGTCTCTGGAGCGACTCCTGCTCTGACAAGTGATGCCCTATCCAGTCCCTGGGCCCTTGAAAGGAAAGCTGGTGGAAATCCAAGGAAATAGACTTCGGACGACTTCGGACCAACGCCGCTGCTGAATCCGGTGACGCCGCCTGCAACCGACTCCGTGATCTTCGTTGGAACACGATGACCTTCGCCGGCCCGATGCCTCTGCAGCCCTGCTGAAGTCCGCAACTCCGTGGAAGTCGCCGCACCACGTCGTGACCAACGCTGCTCGAAGTATGCAGATTCAACGTTTTGCAAAGATGCTGCGATCCCTGACTTCGCGCATCGACTTTTTCTCACTCTTCACCAAAGGTACTGTACTTGGGGGGTCTAAGTGACGCCATGTCTGGCGCCGCTGGTGTCGGCTTGTTGGGAATGACTCCGTCATGACACCGTGTTAACGCCTCATCTAAGCATTTTGTGTTTCTAAGCACTATTTTTGAGTTTAATCTTTAAAAATTCATAACTTGACTTGTGTATGTCGGATTTTTATTGTTTTGGTCTTGTTTTGTTTAGATAAATATCTCCCATTTTTCTAAACTGTTGTTGTGTCATTTTGTAGTGTTTCCATTAAGTTACTGTGTGTGTTGGTACAAATACTTTTCACCTAGCACTCTGAAGTTAAGCCCACTGCTCTGCCAAGCTTCCAAGGGGGTAAGCAGGGGTTAGCTGAGGGTGATTCTCTTTTACCCTGACTAGAGTGAGGGTCCTTGTTTGAACAGGGGGTAACACTGACTGTCAACCAAAGACCCCAATTCTAACAGTGGTGGTTTCAGGTACGTGTTGGTGATTGTCTGTATATTTAGTCATTGGATCGAAGCCTACCATACACGTAGAAATGATAGTCTCATGGTAGCAAAGCTGTTACTTAAGGAGCTGATCCCAAAGTTCGGATTAATATCCTCTTCCAAATCAGATAGAGAAAGTCACTTCAATAATGAAGTGATACAAATTCTATGTTCAGCCATAAACATTGAACAGAAGTTGCACTGTAGTTACCGTCCTGAGGCTTCTGGATTAGTGGAGCACATAAATGGTACTCTGAGAGCTCGATTAGCAAAAACGTGTGCATCTACTTCTCTGAAATGGCCTGATGTTTTACCTTTGGTTCTGAGGAGCATGCAAAGTACTCCTGACAGAAAGACTGGACTCTCGCCACTTGAAATATCGATTGGCAGAGCAATGATATTGCCAGCTGTTCCTTCAAATGCACTTGTAGGCATAACAGATGACTTGGTGCTGGATTACTGCAAAAGCCTAGCTGATGTGGTTCAGTCTTTGTCTCACCAGGTGGAAGCAACAGCTGTGCTACTATCCCAAGACTAGTGTCACAGTCTACAGGATGGTGATTGGGTGGTAATCAAGAAGCACATTCGGAAGACTTGCTTGGAGCCTAGGTGGAAGGGTCCATTCCAGGTCATACTAGTGACGACGACAACTGCTGTGAAGAGTGCCGGAATTCCAAACTGGATTCATGTAAGTCATACTCATAAAGGGCCATATCCTTTAAATGATCAAGATCCAGTGTTCCTGAGAGCACCAGCAGAAACTGTACGGTCACAAGAAGAGCAAGTGACAAAAACATAGCAAGAAACTACAGAAGTGGTGACAGTGCAAACTGGTGAAGATCCAGATGCAAATAATCCTCTGACAGCTGAAAATTAGGACAATCCTGATACTCCTCTATCAGCAGAAACAAAAGTGGATGTAGCAGGAGAGTCAAGTCTGAGCCAGAGGACTCTCGCAGAAGCCGACAATATGGAAAAAGAGATAAAGCAAATATAATTTCCTGAAGTAGCTGAAAGGGAGTCGAGTTGAATCAAAGTCACACAGATTTGACTCCTCCTTAAGTAGCTAGTGGTGCAGGTGAAACAGATCAAAGTCATAGAAGAACTTGTCAGATCCCTGCTAGTCCAAGAAAAATCATTAGTCCAGTTGTATTTTCACCATCTAGAAAAACTGTGGCAGGAGATAAGTGGCCTTCTTTGCCTGTGGTTGAAAAGGTTTCTGGTATGTTGTCAAGCATAAATAAAGAAGCAGAAACAGTAGAAGGAACAGACCTGAGTGAGGGAGAAATAAGTAGAAGATGAAAATCAAAAAGGAAAAGATTGGCAAGTCGAAGGTACTCACACCCTGAATGGGTGTACCTTGCAGCCGATGTGTGGGAATACGAGCTGATGTCCTTTTGTTTTGATCGTGAGGATCCAGTTCAGCATTTCGGAACTTGAAATCATATTTGAAGTGAGTTTTGAAATTACATTGCCTATTGACCAAGAAAGATATTATACATTAGAAACAATCATCAGTGATCAGCAGATTGTGATTTACTAAAAGAGACATTTGAAACTGATTTTGACCAAGATGCTAACCCTATTTTTGTTGACTTCTGTAAAGCCTGAAAGTTGCTCTATATAATTGCAGAGAAAACAGTAAATTACTTTTGATTTTGTTTTGTGGATGCATACTTAAGTTTATATTTTTTTCCTTCCACTTTTTGAATCTTGACAGGCCATGAATATCAACCGCAATAGAAACAATGAGTGCAAGTATGTATGTGTTGGATTGGCAGTTGTATGTGTGTTAAGTTTATTGCTGATTGTAAGTATGAGTATTTCTGATAAAGTTGAAACTACTTACATGCCTTCTCCAATACAAGAAATTACTACACTTTCTGAGTTAGACAAATTTGCTAAAAATGAGTTATGTACGTTCACATAACTCGCAAGGAGATCTTTCTTCTAATGTTTACTCTTGTTTGCAGAATGAACATTTTGAGACTGTGGATGTGAGGGGATGTTATGTGTGTACACAAATTCCTTTCTCTGTGCAAGAAGGAATTAGATTTCATAGCTTATGACAAACTTATGGGTTCAGTTGTAGTCTGTTATCAACAAGGCTCTATAATCAGGAATACATACTATATTTATACTCAAATTTCAACCTGTTTTTTTCTTTTGTTCAAGTTAACCAACACCTGAATAGTATTGCTAAAGCTAGAAATACTGACATTGTAGGGGATTTCTTTGAGTCTACACTGACATTTGGTACGGCCTATGCTCACAGGAATAACTTGACATGCATACTTTCATCAATTAAGAAAAGTTTCCTGAATCAGGTTAATGATAGAAGAAAAGCAATTAAAGAGAAAATAGAAAAGGTCTTAATAAATCTAATTATAAGATTGATCCTGCATGTAGCGTAAGTAAAACACAATGACAGCTTGGGAAGCTTTGTATAGGGAAGCTTTGTATATACAGGCCTCAATCCAGAACTGATACTAAGTTTGTGGGACCAAGTGAATGCAGACGTGTTTCTATTAGGAATATATGGGACTTTATGTTAAATGGACATGATCCTGCTATTCCTGTTTGTATTATATTTGTGGTAAGAATGCTTAATGTCATAACAGCGGTATGGGAGTTGATATCTGGGAGTGGTTTTCCCTAAAATGAACCAGATTGACAACATAGATGATACTCATGACAAATCAAGACCAAGAGTAGAAAGGGAAAGCTTTTTGGAAATAATTGGAGATATTTTTGGAGCAATTATTCCTTCTTTAGGAGTTGGTCTGAATGACATGAAAATTTGAAAATGTTCAACTATTGGGGACAGAATGTTAACAGATTTTTCTGGAGCAATGCTTTTCATGGTTACAGAAATGGTTGCGGTTCATTCGATGGTTCTTAAGAACCGTCTTGCTTTAAACATCCTTTTAGCAAAAGAAGGCAGAGTCCGTTGAATGCTTAAAGTGCAACATTGTTACACTTTTATCCCAGACAACAGTAAAGAAATTAGAAGCTATATTAAAAATTGGACAAATTTGAACCCTAACTTTAAAGACCTGAAACAACCAAGTGTGTGGGAAAAGATAGGTAAAGGTTTTACAAAAAATGGGAAATTGGTTGGGAATTCTTGGTCAGGATTTTTATGGGAATGATACTAAAACCATTATTAATAGTCGTTGTGTGTCTCTTTTGTATAATCAGACTTTACAAACTGTACAGATTCATACAAATACAAAGGGTGAAAAATAAACAGAGGAGGGAAGAAATAGAAATAGAAAACATGAGAAGTAGATACCTTTGTGATTTGAAAAATTAAGAAGAATGGCGAAAGCCTAACTGTAGATACACTAAACAAACTAAGCTTTGATTTGTCTCATTAATGAAGTGCTCTTTAGTGACAGTACATATTACAGTCAGAGGAGGGATTGTTAGAGAGCAACCATTAATAATAAAATATGAGTAAACAAATTATATAAATTATGTGTACTGAAGGGTTTAATTTGAGAAACTCATGCTAGACATGTAAAACGTGCATGTTTGAAATGTAGTTCACATGGTTTCCACCACATCGAGTTCTATGTGAAATAATAAATAACTTTGGAAGCATATTTTAATGAAATCATAACCATTTGTACTGACAAAAGATAATTAATATTGATGAATAAAACAAACAATTTGAAATTATTATTGACTGAATAAATAATGTACTAAATATGTTTTCAAAAAAATTATATTAAGAGTCATGAAAACTAATTATAATACTGATATTGTTTAAATATTGAAATTGTTTTATTCTTCATGTATCAGCATTAGTCAAAAGGCCTAAGCTTAATTGTTTTTCCACAGTACAGTGTTAAGATGTTATGCTGACTTCATTGAAATTATTTTGCAAACTTTGTCTAGTAGCTATCTCATTCAAAGCTCACAGTGGAAACCTACTGCCTTTTCACTCTGTTCATTCTGGACTTCCTTGTGATAACTATTGAAAGTTTTAACATTGGGTCATAGTTTCTGGTAGAAAATAATGTTAGTAAAATGTCATGTTCTGTGCTATTTTCCACAATGTTAATATTTTGCGGAAACTGTTGTCAGGAGAAGAGTGTCAACATGGGCCTATCTCAAGGAAATGTGGAGACGATTGAAATTGGAGCAATAATGTAATTCAGATAGTTGCTCATCATCACACCTCATAGTCTTGTTCAATAGGAGTCTAGCTAGTATTTTTTGGGACTTTAATTAGGGAACGTTTACATCAGTTGAGTTTAGTTATGTTTAGTTCTACAGATGACTTATAGGTTTTATTATTCTAACAGTTCAGATACATTATGCCCAATATTACTGAACTGTTGCCCTTTTCATATTTCTGTTGCCGATCGCTGGAGACCTGCTGTTCCTGAACTCTGCTGACGAAGACTCTGCTAACTGCTGTCACTCTTAGGAGAGGCATAACCAATGTGCATTTGTTTTCTTTAGAAATCCACCACATTTTTGTTAAGATATTTAGATATTTTTCTAAATACATTTTTGCCATATTTTAATATTGCATGTGCTAAAGCCCAGTCCCACCCATACATTTCAAATTAAAAGTAGAAACAGGGATGTCCTACCCGATAATTGAATTGACTGTTTATTCATTGATTACGATTGATTCCACTGCACAATTAATGAAATCTGTTGATATTTCTCAAATAATTTTGTTGCTAGGAGTTTAGCGAATGTTTGGGGCACTAATGCCAGACAAAGGGCCTTGCATGCGGAGATTCTTGAAGTGCGGAATCTAACCGGGACCAGGCTTACTGATGATGAAGTCAATGGAGAGGTGTTTAGGGGCTACTATGAGCAGTTGTATAAGGCAGATGACGCAGGGGCGGAATTCTTGGGGACAGATTTAAATGACTTTTTAGAATCAATTTCTTTTGAGATCCTGGGGGAAGCAGATTGGCAATTACTGGAAGTGCTTATCTCCTTAGTGGGCCTGTAGGTCAGATATTAGGGAACTTCCTCCAGGAAAGACTGTGGGGGCAGATAAAATTCCACAACAATTTGATAAAACCTTTCTCTCTGATTTACAGAGTTATTGTTTACTTTCCATCAGACAGAGAATGGGTGTGCTCCACCGCACTCTTGGGCCTCTGCTAATATCATGGTTTTTCCCAAGAAGGGTATGCCACCAGATAATCCTGGGTCATATCGTCCTATCAGACCCATCAATAGAGATACCAAACTGTAATCACACATTTTGCCACGCAGCTGAGCTATATCATCAGTAAGTTAGTGGCACTGTGACAGCTTGACTTTATCCGGGGAGGGATACCACAGATCATATCTGCCATGTGATAACCCTTTTTGAGCAGCATCAGTGTCAGGATCCCCCATGGCCTTCATTCTGCTCGATACAGAAAAGGCCTTTGACAGGATCACTTGGGCCTACTTATGGTATATAATGTGGCGGTATGGTATTGGTGGTGTGCATATAAGGGCCTTGCAGGCCTTATACCAAAACCCAAACACAAGGTGCTTGTGCGAGGGGGGCATTCCAGTATGATATGTACTCAAAGAGGGCTGTCCCTTCTCCCTGCTGCTATTCGCATTATAAATGGATCCGTTTATTCAGAAACTTATAGCGGCTCCAAGGATAGCCCAAAAGCAGTTCCACGGTTGGGATACCAAAGTTCCGGCTTATGCTGATGATGTTGCCATGGTTGCCCCTAGACCAACAGAAGCATTAGTTCAGATAGAAGAAATGGCGCAGGCATTCAGACAGTTTTCGGGCTATTTGTTGAATCGAAGTAAGACCCAAATGGTATGTAATCATTCATTTAGATTGAACAACGGGAGGGTAACTAAGGAAGCAACCTATCTCTGCATCACTATTACAGCAGACCTGGATAAGTTGGTGGAAACAAATCCAGCTCCATTATCGAAACAGGCAGGCAATGACTTAAAGAGGCTGAACAATCTCCATCTTTCCATTATGGGTTGGAGTAATATCAACAAGATGATCTTGTTGCCCAAACTGCTTTACTTCTTTTGAGCAATCCCACTCAAGATAAAAAAACTGATGGTTCCAGGCTATGAATAGAGTGTCAACTCAGTTTAGCTGGGCCTACGCTAAGCCTAGACAAGCACTGACCAATGTTATCTCTAAATGAATGTGTCCCTGTGCAGCAAGAGACCCTCTTTGTGCACGATTCCCCTGGCCATGTGCAAAATTTCTTTCACTAAGCTAGCGGTAGGCTTGAGAGCAAGATAGAAGTGGTCATACTAAGCAGTTCCATTCTTCGTGTAAATAGTACAATTGTAAGGTGCTTTCACTAAAAAACTTCAAAAAGCATATTATGTGTACACTAATATCTTTGTGCATCACAAAACAAGCACAACTTCCTTCCAGATTGCCAGTCTTTTTGATTCTCTGGCTATTTTTGAGCTCCCCACCCAATAAATAAGACGTTATTTTGACACATAGCACTAGCTCAGTTACCAAATGGAAAAATGTTCCTCTATGGCTTGCTAAAAGTCAAGGAAGTACGAAACATGCTGAAAACAAACAAACACAGCAGAAGCAAGAAAGCCTTTTTGATATAGCTTACACTGTGAACGCTGTGCATCACATCTAGGCAGCTTTGCTGTGCAACTTACTTAGGGTGATAGACTAAAGAAGTTTGTGCATCATGCCCTCAGTGCCTAGATAATAGCACAGCAAATAAGAATGCTGAGGCACTGTTTTAACACAACACTACAAGGCAGGGTTCTTCAAACTGGGGGGCGCCAGGCTCTGGACGAAGAAGCATTATATAGATAAAATCATATTCTTTTAACATAACATAACACAGGAAAGAATTGCCTTGTGGAAGCAGGACTGGGGAGGAGTTTCAGAAATTGGCAGCTGGCCATAGAAATCTCAAGTCTCCCTTAATTTAACAGTTTCTCAAGTCAATGTTAAATGGCTAGAATTGCAACTTAAGTACCTAAACTGAAAAACAAATATTATTGTCAGTCTGTTAGAAATAGCTAATGTCATTCTTAGACTTCTTCAAATGAAGGATATTGTCAAATAAAACAAGTGGCTTGAAAAATACTCTAGCTAAATAAGTTGGGAAGAATTGCACTACTGTTATCTGCCATGGTTAAGATACAACTTGGTGGTCTGTAAGAGCTAACTCATTATTCTCAACTTATCAAACGAGTAAGGAAATGAAAAGACTTGGTCTAGAGTTGGCAGGATGACATGTGAGACATGACAATGCTCCTTGAACCTGGTGATCCATAGTTCATGTCCTACCCTTTTGGCCTCACAGTACCCTCTCAATGAAAATAAATTGTATGCTTTCCATGAACAATGCCATACTATTTATAATTTTGGGGAATTCATTTCCAAACTTGTAGGGCCACATTATGACTTGCCTGTCAATTTAATAGGAAATACAGCACTTGGAAAATACAGATATCATTGGTGCAATAATTACTGAGTGAGGAATTACTTTCCCATGCCGAGTTTTGAAGCGCAGAATTGGGGACAATGCTGTAATATCCCATGTTTCCCCCATTCTGAGCTGCAGAATTAGGAATGTGCAGTATTTTCCTTGTTTAAATTACGTCAGACTTCACATGTCTACATTTGTGCAAGAGTTTCTCTTACTTTAGCCTTGTCAATATTTGGGCAACAGCGTACACATCTGCACAGAATCACAATTTCAACTGGAATGCATGACCGTTGTTGTGTGCACTCCGCAGAGAGGCCAAGGATGGGACGATCAAGTGCTCTGAACACCTTTGTAACCCACTGACAGGCACTCAGAGAAAGAACCTGACAATGCCTTCGGCCTCCAGGACAGAGCAATTGGGTTACACAGACCTGGAGTAGACCTAATTCAAAGTATGCATTATAGAAAAGTAATAAGCTACACTGAAAAATTATAGAAACACAACATCCTGGAAATAGCTTACTTAATGGTGCATTCCCTAAAAGTGTTAAACGTGAAATATAATCAGAAACTAAACTGAGGACATGGATTACTTCCACGCTGTTTACATTCATTGTTTAAAAATAAATCCGTGCTTTTGGCAATAAGGTTAAGGACATGAATATAGGGACCCATTTCTATGTATGTTTTTAATTGCTAGCTGGTGTGAGAACCGGACTGGCCCTGTCCACTTAAAGCCCTGCTAAGATGAATGCAGCACTGCATTCGGGTGCTAAATAGGAGAGGGACGCAGTTAAGGACCTGGCGCTCATTCACAACCTTCTGTTTTCATAGAAAGACATATAACGGGAAATGTTCATTGCTTATTTTAGTCTGTCAATGTCTCTTTTTTGCCAAAACACTGTGAGAGCCTGGCCACAAATAAATCACATATTTGTCAAAGGAAAAATGATGGCCGTGTAACATGCCTTCGTTTTGCTCCCCTTTAGGTTCAAAGACTACTCCCAGCAATTGTCAATGTTCCTTGTCATTATCATTTAAGGACAAAATCGCATTTCTAAAGCCCCCATTCAGCCAAACACCCTCTGTGCTGCAGCACCTTCTAACAATTGACTTTATATACAAAGGCCCATATTTATACTTTTTTAGCGCCGCATTTGCGCCGCTTTTTGACACAAAAACGGCGCAAACTTACAAAATACAATTGTATTTTGGAATTTAGGACCGTTTCTGCATCAAAAAATGACGCAAATGCGGCGCTAAAAAAGTATAAACATGGGCCAAAGTGCCTTCTCACACCTCTTTTTGTCCTATCTTTAAGCTGTGCTACACAGAAGAAAGCGGCATCTCGCCAGCCGCTGCATCAGTCTCATTCAGTCCCTCCATTCAACACTATGGTTTAACCCTCGCATGCCCATCCCTCTCGCCCTTCAAAGTTATATGTAGAAATGGTGTAGGGAGGAAAAGAGCATCATTCTCTTCAGGGAGGACACTGGCGAGAATGCAATGTACTGACTGTGCCTGCCTTTTCTTTGCCTTTCATGCAGGCCTTATTGTATTTTAGGATCCAGCATGTTCCTGGCAAGTGCGCAGAAGTTAATGTAGAATTGCATGGCTGCACAGGTGCGCACCTTAAAGGGAACATAGGCTCTGAGGTATTTAACTCTACCCAGGGAGCGAGGTGGCTACGCTCTTCTAGATTTAAAGCCATACTATTGGGCTGCAACACTTCAAGAAATGGGGCCTCTTCTTAAGGAGTCAGGATGGCCATGGTATTTTCCCTCTATATACGAGCTTCTGCTGGAGAATGTGGCCAAAGGGAGTCTGTTGAGACAGTTAGAACGCAGTTACCAAGAAAGTTTGGTTTAAGACATTACAGGGGGCCTACAATCTTTGGGCTCCGATCTGTAAGAAGCTGGGGTTGGGACGCTACCATTTTATATACTAATCCGGAACAACCCACTTTTAACAGACATATTTAGGGGATACCCAATGACAGACTGGGCAGCTGCTAGCACTGGGAGACCTGGGACTTTTTCTCTCCCAACTGAATTGTCTCTTTTGAAAGATTACAGGGCAGTTTGGGGATTCCTCTGAAGAATGTTTTTAAATTCCTACAGATAAGGGACTTCTTAAGTGGAAAGGTGGGTGGGGGTCAGTGGTTTTCAGAAGTGTGAATCGCTAGATTATCTGGTTAGTAAAGGATATTGCTCTATCAGCCATTTTTATGGATATCTGGGTACATACATGGCGGATGACTTAGGCTCATCAATAGAGAAGTGCCATGATGTGCTAAGGGCATCGGAACAGACTTTCTCTGACTCACTGGATCCTGGGTGCTCGTGCTTAATGTCCGCCAATTTACAAGTACAGCATTACAGGACTATTTTCAATTTGTACCATACGCCCGGAAAATTGTCAGTTGTGTAGGACCTACATTGTTTATTGTCCCAGGTGTCAATATTTAAAGGCTGATGCCTTCCACATGTTTGGTTGGTGTTGGGACCTTAAACCTTTTTGGGGGGAGATTGCAAAGTTCTTGGATGTGAGTCGTAAACTTGATCTAGACCAGATCTAGATTTGATCCCACCTTTTATTCTGCTGGGAATCAGTGATGACAGGGTACCTGCAGAAGCAAATAGATTTATATTTATTGCCATGGCTGTGGCACACCTATGTATAGCGTCTTGTTGGCTCGATAAGGATCCTCACACCTTCCAGCAATGTTTTCCCGACTACTGGCTAATTTAAATCTTGAAAAAGCTATTTATGAGAAGAGAGGCAGTAGGGTGCTTAAGAAGGATAAGAAAATTTGGATGCCGTTCTCGGATTAGCACAGTAGTTCGGCACCCTTAATAAACAGGGTTATGCATTGATTTGGCCCAAGTGCAAAAGTGTAGATGGGATGGTCTTCAGCGGTGATTAGGAGGTTGCCATTGTCTATGATATTTCTGCTGTTTGGTGAATTTTGTTTTGATAATGTCAATGTACTGCTTATAGTTTTTCAAAAAATAATAAAAAGGAAAAATAAGAAATCCAACCACATTTTTGTTAGTGTCACAGTTTAGATATTTTTCTAAATTAATTTTTGCCCTATTTTAATTTTGTATGTACTAAAGCCCGGTCCCACATTATAAGTAGAAGCAGGAATGTCCTACCCAAAAATTGAATTGAATGTTTATTAATTGATTATGATTGATTCAACTGAACAATTAATGAAGTCTGTTGCTGTTTCTCAAATAACTTTATTGTTATTCTGTATCATTCTTTTGGAATCTTGTCATATTAAGATGTTTTGGACAGTCTGTGTTATTTCTATATTGTTATCATCTAGTTTCAAGTATTATTTACGTAACTTTAGCATTGATGATATAAGGACAATAAATGTTTAAACTTTACTAAATTTAAACTAAATTTGTGTAGTGATTCATGGCTATATAGGTCATGGTGTTTGTAAATCACTGACTTCTTATATCATGTTGTTGTAGTTCATGGCTATTGGATCTTATTGTTTGATTTGATGATTTTATTACTCCTGTCTGAATCAAAAGATTTGACTCAACCTCTGAGGGTAGAAATGTCACTGGCATATTACGTGTCACCTAAGCCTAACATAGGAGGTCACATGCCCACAACTATTCCAGAGTGTTGACTCGAGAAATAGCGAGGGTCTGGCTGACTATTCTTGAAACCCCTTAAGGAATTTACAAAACGTGCCTGACACCACAATAGCTACACGCCGGGACATGAAAGCATGACATTATAGGTACCATTCTGAACCCAAACATTTACTTCTTTTTCAGTGTCATTTAGGAATGTTTGCAATTGGTGAATTTGGCTGGTGTTGGGATACTGGACATGTTTATTTCTTTTATTTTTGCTAAGCCTAAACAGTATGTTTGTTTAACTGTGTCATTTCAAAATATAATTTGGACAAGAATAAGGCATGCTCTAAGCAAAGCTTCCCTATCCTGAATTTGCCAATCTTGTGTTTTCCCACACAGTTCTTCCAGTATCAATAACCTTCAACAGAAAGCCAAGATACAAAGGAAACTGAGTAGATTATTTTGGTGTCAGTTAGCAACTTTTTAAACATGTTATAAAGTGGTAATTTGAAATAATGTGACTCTGCATTTGCTGTATCATGCCCAGAAAAATAAGGACAATTATCTACATTGTTTTCGGGTTCCCCAAAGGTGGAGTTGAACAATGTTCCCATTGTGTGTAATTAAATACTGCTCTGTCTAGTTGCTCAGTGTAGAAAGTAATGTGACCAATGATGATAACAGAATATTTCCCCATGATTTGCTGTGTTCATACACATATCTTCACTTTCAAATACAATGTAATCCTGCAGTTAAGACAGCATAGAATCAACTGTTTTAACATCCCAATCATCAGAAACAATACTGGGTGTAATTACATCAGTAATTGAAATATTAAATACATATGGAATTCGGATAACCTCAGTAGGCCCAAATACATCAAATAGTATTTTATCCCAAACAATCACATCCGGCATTGGTACTGCGGAAATTTTCACAAGGGACAAGTCTCTTCAGACCTTATTTGAGGAACAATATAGTGTTTTAGAACCACTGCCTCGATAGAAGAGCATTCAGAAAGATAATGACCATTTATCAAGTGAAAGAAAGCAGTCACAAAACCAGTCCATAACAGAAAGGCAAGCAATGTCAATAGTATCCACAGATAATGCCATGGATAAACCATATAGTTATTTTTAAGCCATATGTACAGCTTATATGTCAACAGTTTCAGTTGCAGATGTAGATGAAGTTGAAGAAAAGTCATCTTGGTCAATGAACTAGCAGAAGCAGTCTATGCAAAAGGAGCTGGTGTTGAGTTGGTGGATGGATCCACTTCGTGTGGAGGTTTTATTAGACAATGTTGTCAGTTTGTATTGCATTGGAGTAATAAGCAGCCACATCTTGGACAGTTCTTGTCAGTGAAGTGGTAAATGAAATTAGCAGAAGCTCATTCTCACCCTCCACATGCTTGAGGAAGCATTTGAAGCACTGTTGTACATGCTGGTGTATTCAGAAGCGCGATTGTTTCTTCTTTGAAGTTGATGTTGTCAATGGAGACAAATCTGTTTCCTTTGGAACCTGGCAAAGGTAGTAGAAAGACAGTTCTGGTGCCTTGAATTCCCAGGACTGGAACAGGTGCTCTTTAAGATGGGCCAAATTCCTTCTTCACAGCAATCGTCTCACAAACCAGATCCCCAACTTTAGGAATCCAGCCTGTAGAAGTTGTTGTCAAATTCCTTATTCTTAAATTGGCTGAATTATCATCACAAAATTGTTGAAGCTCCTGTAAGACAGTGAGATGTTTATTTATGGCAAATGGTGTGTCTGCCTCCACCATACCAGGGCCATCTAGATCTGGGACATACATAGGTATCCAAGAGAGGACTTCATAAGGAGTGCGACCCCCCAAGGACTGTCTTGGCAGATTATTCAGTGCTCTCTGGACCCCATATAGGCGATGAAGCCAACTGCAGCCTGAACCTAAAACTCTTGCGGTTAAGGACTGCTTTAGGTCACAATTCCTCCTCTCCACAACACTGTTACCCTCTGGATGATTTGGGAAAGAATAATGGAGTTCAACACCCATCATCCTTGAGGTGTCCCTGTATGCCCTAGAGGCAAAAGCAGGGCCCCGGTGTGAGTGGAATGCTGCAACCGTATATTTACAGCTAAAGATCAGCAAGTCTTTTATAACAGTTCAAGCCTCAGGCGACCGCTGTGGCCATACCCACAGGAATGAAGAACATAAATCAACAGTGAGTATGATGTATTTGTATGCACCATCAGGTTGTAGGGGACCAAATTGGTCCAGGTACACACATTGTAGTGGCCTATTGAACACTAAGAGGGATGTCTGCGGTGGGCGTTTGATGTTGGAGTCCTTTATCTGCTGGCAAATGTCACAGCAAAGGACATATTGCTTGGTCTGTTTGTATAGACCTGGCCACCAGAAACGTTTCTGTAAGAGTGATATTGTGCCCGTGACACCAGCAGGAACAGACGCTACACGCTCATGCACTGCTTTGATGAGATCTAATCTCTGGTCATGGTTGGGGATCACTCGATCTCTCACCCCAGGAATTGTTGGAAAGGCAACAATCTGTGCACTGACATGGTGATATGATGTGAATACTTTGCAGGGTATGCTTTTAGAAGAGGCTTGCCGTCAGCTGAAGATTTCACAGCAGCCTGAATCTCATTATCCAACCTTGCGTGAGAATGAGTCACTGCAGCAACAGAAGCCTTAGCTACTGAGGATTTGGCCGCTTCATCAACTAAAGTGTTTCCTACAGAGTGTACTCCTACACGTCGATGGTCCAGTGTATGTACTACATGAGTATCTGGTAGCTAATCTTTTAGGTCAGCCACCCTCCCCCAAAGAGTTCTGTGTTTTATGGTGTTCCCCTTTGAGTCTCTGAACTCCTTCAATCACCAATGATTGAGATAATCATTGTAGGACTGGACACAATAATACAAATCACCACAATCAATGTGAGCTGTTCTGGATCTGTATATTACAGTGCCAAGATAAGAGCTTTAAGCTCAGCCAACTGAGCGGTGCAGTAGTCCGGGGTCTGCGTGTAGGTATTCTGAGGGTGGAATACACTATCCTTTACCACTCCACCCACAGCTGTGCAGGCGGCTGAGTATTGATGTTTTGTATCTACAGCTGGTTATGCTGAACCATCAGTGCAAATGACAGTTTGGTATCTGACAAGTGACAAGATGTTTATAGGTGCGGGGTACTCCTGTTTGTATTGGAGAAATTCTTGTGTTTGAAGTTTTGGGTCAAAGATGTAGTCAACATCAGTAGCAGTCAGGGAGATTGCATATTGAATCCAACGTGGATGTAATGCTTTAGCATTAGGAATGCTTGCTTTGGTGACTGCCTCTAAGGCGGGGACCGGGGTTTCGGCAATAATGCAATTCCCTAGGGCAAGTGGCCTCTCCTTAATGACAGCCATATGTAAAGCAGTCAGAATCTTTTTTGTGGGTGCAAATCCTTGTTCTGCATTGGAGTATAAATGTGATTTTTATGCTATGAGCACCTTGTCACCCTCATTAAAGGTGACATAGGTGAACCCAATTGCACCATCAATTATGCTAATGTCCGAATATGTTTTTTTGTCAAGTGTGTGAAAGTGCTTTGCTTCTAGCATGTCTAGCTGTAATCCTCTAAGGACGTGCGTGTGTTCAACTGTCTCGTGTCTACTTGAGAAATCTAGGCAAATTAAATCATATTGTAATTTTGTGCATTGTGCCTAATCTGGAATGTGAATTTTCTGCCAAAGTTAAAGAAACCAAGTAATGACTGCAGTTTCTTGATTGTGTTTGGTGCTTGAAGTTGAGTGTGTTTTTCTAAAAATTGTATTTGTAGCCCAAGGTGGCAAATCCTAAAACAATCCAATTGACCCTGGTAGGATGAATGTTGAGGTCATCATCTGTGAGACAGAAGTCATCCAGGATGCCTCAGGATCAATATCATGCAATATTGATGTTACACAGGCAGCCCTTATAGCCCTAGGGCAAATGTCAAAAGCATTTTTCTGAGCCAAATGAGAATGCATTCAGACCCCAACTTTCATGCTCTACGTTTTGGCAGAAAAAAATGTTGAAAATATCTAAGGTTGTTTGGCATTATGTTGTTAATTAGTATGGTGCTGTGTGGATTTTTTATTGCATATGTGCGTGTGTAGTTGTTTAAGTGTCTGTAAAATAAAGACTATTCTTTCCGAATGGTCTGGTATTGCAACTGGGAATAACGGGTTATTCACTGCAGTGACACAGGGCTCAGTTACTCCCTGGTACTTGAGCTGGGTGAGGATCTCCCTTATTGGAGCTTTAGCCTCATGTTTAACAGGATATTTGGGTTGATGCTGGGGTGTAGACCTGGTAGGTATTACATAGTAGGGGGAATGCTCATCCCATTCTACGTGGTTGCGGTACAGTGCCGGTCAACAGCGTAGGCTTCTTTTACCATATCCGGAACAAGATCTGAGAAAGATGGCAAAATGACACCTTCCCCATGTGGGAGCTTGCGGACGTGATTGCGTGGCAAGCCCCTTTTTGCCAATAGGATATCACAATTAAGTTCTTCCCAAGAGACTACAGTAATAGTGCACTCTATCTCTCCCTCAATTTGGATAGTTAAATCATAAACCCTTTCGGGTGGAAGAACTCACCCGTTCGCGGTCTAGAATACAAGAAACTCATTAGTTGCTGTCACATTCCAATAATCTTTCAGACTCTGGTGATATATCATGACTTATGACACACAGTTCAGCAGGGTCACTGTCCACGTCTTGTTCCTCTGCAATGTTCTCAAGTTTGCTGGCATGTTTTATTGAAATCGCTGCCACCTTCCTCTTTTTGAATTGTGGCTTTTGTTGTGGGGATTTGACCTTTTTCTGGTCTGAGGAATGCTATGAGTCTTTCTTCTGTTTCACGTAGTCAGTGCATTGCTCTGACCGGCCCACTCTCTCACTCCATCCATCCTGCGTGTCCTTAAAGGAATGAGAGGGATGTGTATCAGTATATCTGTCAGGAGCCTTTAAGGTTTCTCTATTTCTGAGATTTTATCTCCTTCTAGAGCGCTCCGGATGCAGAGAGTCTGCTCTCTGACTTCTTCTGTCTTTATTCAGTTTTTGTTTATCCCAGCATTTTTTAGAACACTCTTGTGATTGTTTAGTACCTTACTTAGGGGTGGTACTCTGAATTTCAGGCTTCTTCGGCTTGACTCCCAAACTATCCCTTCCTATACTTGTATAGGTTTTGGAAATACGCTCCTGTTCCAACTCTGGAATCTCCCAGATCCGCTGGCATATAGCCAACACTACTGCTTCCCCTTTAATGTTACTGAGTATTATTGAGAAGACTATGTTGAAGTTATGCATCAGTTTCATCCCAAAATCCAGAGCTAGAGCAGCCCCATGTTCATATTGAATTTGTTTTTAACACTTCCGGTAAATTTGCAAGTGTCAGCGTACCATGCATGGGAGTATAAATTGAAGTGAAGACTGTACCCCATGTAGCGCAGTCGCCCACTGAGGGAACCATTCTGAAGGGCAAGCCCATTGAGAGATTCTCTATGTTTATCTTGGGGTCCTGTATGGGGAAACACTACTTCCGACTGGTTGTTTTTTTGTGCTATCCAGAAAGGAAAACTTCTCAAATTCCATTGGCACCTTGCCCATGATAGAATGTACTGTTTGTGGTTTAATCTCAGTAACAGTCAATTGGTGACCATCTAGTGCAGCCTGTGCTCAGGCGGTATTCAAGGACTGCATAGCGAATTGTACCAGTCGTCCATAAAGTTGTTCTAGTTCATTATAAAGTGTGCATCAGCGATTTCCATTGCTTGTACGCCAGTATACGGTGTATATGTGGCAAACATGAGACACGTTGGTCCACCATTACTTAGGGGACCTAACCTCACAGGTTGTATTACATGTGGTAGTGTGCCATTGAAACAATTTGGATGTTTTTGATAAGAAAGCGGTCTCTCTAAATACCGGTAAGCCTGGTACCATTGCGGTACGTTCGCTATGCTATATGTGTTAAATGTATGTGTTGTATTGTATTCTTAAGGAAAGGTGACCCGGGAGTAGAATGTTTCTGTTTGGTAAGCCTTGTGAGCTTCCACTATAAATGTGACATCCCAGCCCTCGTCTGTTAAGGCATGGGCTACCAGATGTTGTGTTAATGCATGTCTGACATTTTCTTGAATGTTTATGGCGTTAGCCATATTGATTAATTGATCAAGAGAAGGAACACCAAATGGGGAGAAACCCTTTTAAAGGGTTCAAGCTTGAAAAACCTACAGCCTAATTAGGTGCACTGTATTACAGTGAAGAGGATTACCCCTAAGACCATGGACGTCTCTTTATAATATCACTTAGGGTATCTGCTGTGTGAGAGACAGAAATACTCAGGATATCTGTAAATTAGTGCCAAAACACCATCCTTGGGGGCACCATGTCATAGTTGGACTCTCGCTCCTTAGTGAAACTGCTAGTTTAGGGGAGACATCACTTTTGTTTGTAGGTGACTGAGTCAGTCCTAAATCAAGTCGCAACTGTCGGCCCAACCCTCCCAGATCACAAGCAGTACCTTACCAAAACTCAGAAACCAAAAGTAATTTTTGGCAGCCTTACACATGGACTCTAGATTGCGACTTCTTAGGGGAGTCATGGTGGAACGGAAGTTACCCTTTTCTCTTGTTAGCAATAAGTATCATAAATGCATGGGCAATGAAGGAGATGCCGGATAGTTTTCAATAAATTTATTGAAAAGACTGCAATGATTATGAAAAGCATGAGCTGCAATGATTAGGATTATGAACAGTAATAAAAGCAGAATTGTGAAGATGAGAGTTGTGAATATAAAACCCCCCACCATCTTCCAATAAACATTAGATATAAAATTCCTACCCAAGAAAGCCTAATCTCTATCCTAAAGAAAGCTAGGTGTGATAAACCTAATCTGCCATAACCATGTCCATGAGAAGTGCCCCGCCAACCCTTGTTACCATGGAATGAGGTCTCTAGGTCAGACTCTGTGGAGACACAAAGGCTGAGTTCTGCAGCAAGGTGACATGAAACATAGATGGCATCTGAAAGGAACCCCTCTAATGACCTTGTCAATGTGAAGTGTATTTATACAGATCATGTAGCATCCCTGACGCAGGTATGTTCCTAAACAACTGATAGTGTGGCAGGCGTGTGTTGGCAACTGCATAAACAATCCCTAAATAGTGCGCATGAAGTTCCTATCACACGTAAGTGGGAAAGGGACATGATGACAATACATACGTGTATCATTGATAGTGACGCCGATAATGCCGTCTTCTCAGAATAGTACTGATAATGAAAATCAAAACATTGCTTATAAAATATAAGCAAACGGTGACAGCTAAAATTTATAATAAAATATATGGAATAATACAGAGCATGTTAAGAAGGTAAAAGGTCACTAGGGAACAGGAGCAACAGGCCTGCAAGCCAAAGGCTAAGCTGACTTCTGTGTCCCAAGGGGGAACTAAAATGGATTCACCACAGTTTTAGGGAAGAAAGGGAAAGATAAATCAGGCCTGTGCAATGAATGATAAAACAGGTAGAATGGTAGAAATGTCCCTTCAAACCTCATGAACGTCACCCACTGTTTATTGTTTCTCACTTAGTCTACACTATAAACCCTCAAAATATTTATCAATATGAGTATCACAATAGATTCTTACCTAGCTGCTTGAAGATCATAAATATAAACATACATGATTTTTCTCTCTTATAACTCTCTCTACTTAAGGCTAACCACGTTTGCTGCAATATATCTACAGAGCCTCTCCAAATTTTACCCACAACTCCCAACCTCCTACCATAGAGAAAACCTGAAAAAAGGCAGGTAACCATGCACAGTAAAAAGAGTAGTCCCTTACTTGAAGATGGTTGTATGATGGAATCGCGCATGTCTAAACCACGCATGCCCTAAGAATGCAGTCACAACAATGACCCGCGTCTTTACAACGCATGCCTTTACCACACATGCCTTTTCAACGAATTTCGTGTCCCCTCTACCCCCTTACACCAGATGGCATATTCTGCACTCCACCCTGCCCAGCCCTTATAACTGCCCCTTCCACTCCCTGCCTTGAGCCCTACACCACCCTGCCCTAAAAGTAACCTGCCCTGTCCTAAAAACTACCCTGATCCTCTGCCCCTTCCCTAAACCTTAAAACCTACACCGCTCTGTCCTAAAAACTACCCCAACCCCTCGCCCTGAACCCTAAAGCCTACCTCACCCTGTCCTAAAAACTACCCGACGCCCCACCCTGGACCTTAAAACTATCCCCATCCTGTCCTAAAAACTAACTCATCTCCCCACCTTGAACCCTAAAACCTACTCTACCCTGCCCTAAAAACTACTCTGATCTCTTCCCTGGACCCTAAAACCTACTCTGCACTTTCCTAAAAACTACCCCACCTCCCCACTGAACTGTAAAACCTACACCGTACTGTCCTCAAAACTACCCTTACCCAACACTCCCGCCCTGAATCCTAAAACCTACCCTGCCCTGCCCTGCCCCAAAAACTATCCTGACACCCCTGCCCCCGCCCTGAATCCTAAAACCTATCCTGCCCTGTCCTAAAAACTACAGTGACCCGACTGCCCCTGCCCTGAACCCTAAAACCTACCCCACCCTGTCCTAAAAACTAACCCGACACCCCCCCAGCTCTGAACCCTAAAACCTACCCTGGCCTGTCCTAAAAACTACCCCAATCCCCCACCCCCACCCGAACCCTAAATATACCCCACCCTGTCCAAAACAATACCTTAACATCCTGCCCCACCCTCAACCCTAAAACCTACCCCGCCCGGTTCTAAAAACTTCCCTAAACTCCTGTCCCTGCCCTGAATCCTAAAGCCTACCCAGCCCTGTCCTAAAAACTACCCTGACCCCCTGCCACGAACCCTAAAGCCTACCCTGCCCTGTCCTAAAAGCTCCCCTGACCCCCCTCTGCTGTGAACCCTAAAACTTACCCCACCCTGCTCTAAAAACTACCCGACCCCTCGTCTGTGCCCTGAACCCTAAAACCTACCCCAACCTGTCCTAACAACTGCCCGACTCCCCCCCGGGCCCTGAACCCTAAAACCTTCCCTGCCTTGTCCTAAAATGACCCCCAACCTGCCCTAGCCCCACTTACCCGGCAGCTGCATTCCTCTCCCGGGTGTTCCTGCTGTGTGCCTGAACCAGGCATGTACATGGTGCCTTAACCATGCATTTTCGTGGTTCTGGCACAAGTGTGGTTTAGGCAAGCATTGTAACAATTGTGTGGTTAAGGCCTTCATGTTACGGACGCATAGTAAAGGATGTTTCCCTTGAAGATGCCCATATGATCATATTGATTAAATATGCCAGCTTTTCTGCTTTTGCATAGACATTCACTGAAACACAATTGGAGAATTGACAGCGCCTCACCCAACCAACATCCACACACAACAAACAAAATAGCCCCTTACCTAACCACATGGAGATGTTTCATGCCTTGTCGAGGGAAGGAGGCACTTTTGAATTGTTACCTATATAATACAATACAATACAATGCAGTACAATCCAAGACGAGGGACATGAATAAGACAATATATCATAAGAAGGGAATTTAGCTTTGCATGTGTAACCTCAGTGCATTAGATCTGAAGAAAAGTGCAAATCAATTTTTAAAATGAAAGAATTTGACTCATGCACTCATTTTTGTTTTATTAATATTTGGGTACCTCTGATGAAGTAACTAAGGATTACAGTAAAGATCCAGCAAACATCCTTGTAGTTTAGAGAAACAAAGGCCAGATGTACTAAGAATGGATTTGCAAAAAGGCAGCTACTAATTGCGCACTTCATTTATTAAGGGCGACATGATTTTAGCAAACCAATCTATGTATTTATAGGTGAGTTTGCAAAATAGGGAACCACAGTGGGTCTCAGACTGACCTGCCTAATGAGGTTTAATTAGACAGATCTCAATTTGTAACTCACTATAATTAGCTACAACCCAATTTCCTTACAGAAACCCCGACTGCTTTTAAAAAAACCTTTTCATTTTTGAAAGGTATTAGTGAAAGTCACTGTCTGCTGCTCCTGTGGAAGCCACCCCAATTCCCAAAGGTGAAGGAGTAAAAAATGGACCCCTTTCCTTTTTGAATGAGTTACCACCCCAACTTGGGAGTTTGCATCATTTCAATAGTTTGCAACTGGAATTATGGTAACAAATCATTGATACATCTGGATGTGAATAGCTATTTGGAAGGGATGCTCAACCTACTATCCTTCCAAATAGTGATTCAAAAACCAATTTTAAACCCATTTAACGGTTAAAAAAAACTTTTCTTTATCGCTAAATTGGTTTCATAAATAAAAGGGTTTTAGCACTACCAGCAATTTGCTGTGTTTGCAAATGCTAAAACACTTAAGGCCATGTTTACAAGAAATTAAGCACGACTGAGCTATCACAGTTTAATGCTGGCTACATCATTTCCCACCGCCATGCTTGCACCATATTGACAAAACAGCACAGTGAGGCAGTAAAAAATGGTTGGTGTAAAACAAAATGACACCAACCTTTGCGATATGTCATAAAAAATGACGCAAAAGTGGAGCTAGCATAATTAGCGGCACATTTTTTTAACACTAATCATGCTAGCATCACTTTTCCCTTAAAAAGCTTTAAAAAAGAACACCCAAATGCCGAAGAGAAGCAATGAGGTACAAAGTGGAGAAGCCAGGACAGGAGCAACCCCCGAGAGGCCCCAGTCAGCCTAGTACATGCCAGGATGAACAGACAGATTCCCAGGAGAAGGGGAAAAGGAAGAGGAACTGTTGCTTCAGTGAGGAGGAGAATCAGATCCTGATCACAGAGGTGAAGGAGCACCAACACCAGCTACTCATCACTGCTAAAGTGCCAATAAATAGAAAGGAGGCCATATGGCAGTACATGGTTGATAAAGTCAACAATGTGGCAGAGGTCAAGAGGACTGTGACTGATTGTAAAAAGCACTGGCCCGATTGCAAGCGCAGAACTAAAGAAAAAGTAGCCAGCAACAGAAAGGCAGCACTGCAGACCTGAGCTGGAAGTCTGGCACCCCAGGAGGAGCTGGGCGAGCAGGGGGAAATGGTGGCAGCAATCATCCCGGAGGAGTTAGACACTGGAGTCCAGGAACAGCACACTGCGGCACATAATGAGTGACAACAAACAGAGTAAGTTGCAGTGGGGGGCAATATGGTTGATAACTAATGGTACATGGGTGAGGCACATAGGAGCACTCTATGCATGCAAAAGGGCTGCGTGGGGGCACAATTATGGCAAAACACCAAACACATGCAATGTGCACTGACCCCCCCACACACATCATATGGACAGACCATTTCACAACCATCACGCCATTCCCTTCACCATATCAACTGAACCATGTGGCCATGTTTATCTCTTGTTGGCCATAGTGTACCAGGGTGGGCCATCAAGGGCAGGGATACGCCTTTGTGCACCACTGGAGAAGGGCACTAATGTAACATGTACACAACATATGGGGCATATCTGTCATTACCATCTGTGCTGGTGCACAGTTTGCTGCCATGTGCCTACGCAGGCATGCCTGCACCATGCTGCAAGGGTGTCTGTGATTTGGGGATAATTGCTGTTGTGCACAATACCAGGCACATGTGGTATTTCTGTCTTTCTATGTGTGATGCACACTGCAGCACATAGAGAAACATGACATTACTGGGACAAACAAAGATATCACTCAGCCCCATGTCACTACTACACAAACCCTGAGGTGGTGTATGAAACTGCAGCAATTTCAGATGTGAATATCAGGGAAGGCCTCAGAAGTTGGGTGAGTTACATGTGTGTTTTGTGGGAACCCCCCCAGCAACACACGTAGAATAACACCTACACGCAGTGTGAGATACAAAAGGGGCAACCACCTCTTGTGTATGGGATTGTAAGGGAAGGTGTTCCTTCATGCACAACAACACTCAGTCCTGCAACACAGGAACCCTCACACCCATGCTGCAAGGAGGCCTGTGCCGCAGGGAGGAGTGTTGTTTTGTAGGAAGGGATGCCTTCCTGTATAATCCTATACACAAGAGTTGGTGGCATCTTAATTTGGGTGGTTCAGGATACAGCACACATGCTAAGAGGTGACAAGGATCAAGCATGTGGAGAGTTCACACTCTTGCATCACTGTTATAATAGGTGAGTTGTCAGAATATTGTGACACATACTATAAATGATAGAGCTGGCAGTGCAACAGATTCTGTACTTTTCCCTATTTGTTGCCTGGGAACACTCCAGCCAACACCCATGCCATGCAACTGCCATGCAGTGTAATGCATGAAGGGAGTCTACATGCAGAAGCGCAAAAAACCCCACACAAGATAGCTCAGATTGGACTAGGAACTGTGGACTGGCATATTGTGCCGATGGTGCATTCCACAAAATGAGACTGGTGGCACAATGTGCCACTAAGGACCCATAAATGAGGGACCTGGTGCGTGGCTCTTCACCATGTAAGTGAGGCACCATGATTAACAACCTAATGACTCATGTAAACAACTAACACAGATCAACATTGACATATCTACATCTCCTTCCAGAGCATGATGCCATATCTCATGGCCAGCTGCCTGTCCTGGACTTCACCGATGATGGCGATGACCAGGTGCAAAGCATAAATTCCGATACTCTCCAGCAGATCCTGGGTGACATCCAGACACCATCTCGGGTTGCAGGAAGGACACCAAGTGTGGTGAGGTCTCCATAGGAACCACCCAACAGACAACACACACCACCTGCCACCTCATCCACAGCCCGGACTCTCAGGACCAAGATATCATCCTAGAAAATGCAGCAGTAGGAGTCCAGAAGGAGCTGGCACAGTAGGTGTGGGTGGGGAAGGAGACCATGGTGGGCAGCCTAGTGGGAGTCCAGAGGTGCCTCAGTCTGGATAGGACAACTCTGCTGCCATCAGAGACACCAACTCTTGGCTAGGTTGACTCCAGCAGTCCCTGGTCGACATAGCTGGTGTCCTGAGGCAGAGGCTTGAACAACTGCGCTCACAAAGTGCCACTTGCATGATTGACCACAGGCTGGGGGCTATCCAAACTATCCTGGAGTCCATGCAACAGATGCTGAGCTCCCTCAGTGACAACCTGGCTACCTACCACAGTGATGTAGTTGCTGTGTTGCAAGACCAGCAGTATCTCCTTGATGCCTTTCATCTATCGACAGATGACAGCTGCCGGGACCTTTGAATCCACATCTTCAGCCCCTGATGTGTGTGTGCCTCCCTCCACTTCAACACCAGCACCACCCATGGCAGGGAGGCACCACACACATCAGAGGATGAAGATGTAGAAGTAACATAATTCACCCAACATAACCACCCGGGTAGCTACAGTCTGGCACATGAACAGTTTCTCTTTTACTATGTGCTGAAGATCATGGCAGTCACACATGTGAACTGTCCTTGTGGCCAATTCATATCTATTGGCTTATGGCATGTTGCCTACCTTGGACTCTGTCTAGTCTTCCTATAGTTTGGGATCTCTCATGGGGTTAGTCTCCTGTGTACTGTACAGTACAACCAATAACATGATTTCACAACCAGATAAATGTACCCTAGACATCAATTGTCTTGAATCAATGTCTGAGGCAGGAAATATGTGAACTTTATGCATTATGCAAAGCCTATACACTGAGGGGCCTATGTACCAAAAGAATAGGCAGCATGGTGCCACAAGCAATGTAGCTGTGCTGAGCTGCGTCATAACTAAAAAGCAGGTAAGTACTGTATGCAATAGGATAATGGCCAACCATGTTTCTCTGTCCTCGAGCGCTAGTGCAGATGCAGCTGTCCAGTGCCAATGCAGGCACACTTGCACCATACTGCAAGGGTGTCTGTGTTGCAGGGATTAGATGTTTATGTGCAGGAAGTCGTCCTCCCTACACATATACAAACAGTAAAAGCTCCTTGCTCCTACTAGGTAGGTGGTAACATGCTGCACACAACAATATGCAAAAACCTAGCAAAGGATTTGTCTGTCTCCCTGTTGTGCCATACAAACCACACTTCTGGGCTAACATCATTGTTTTGGCACTACCTCAGGTCCACATTCCATTGTAAATCTGAGGCAGTTTCAAATGCAATGGGTGTTGCATGGCTAAGCCCACAGCAACACCCATTGCATGTCCCTCTGCCGCAAAAATCTGCATTGTGGTGACCCATGTATACAATGCAGTGTTAAGTCACCCAAAGTGGCTTTATGCCACCTTGAAAATATGTGAAAGGACAAAATGCCACTGGAGTATCACAAAAGGAGAGGTGCTAGGGGCTTGTCATTATGCCCCTGAGTATTTGTGTAAAGGATATGTGTGGATTTGTAACATACACAAAGTCACACACACACTGACTGGGACATGTTTTAAGTGAGTTATAGCTATGTGAACAAGCATGATGAACCTCAGTATCCCAAGCATGGCATTTGACAGTTAACATGCATGAATTGTGATTGTGATAGCTGACACCAATCACTACACAAGGATGGTAGTTACAGGAAAACCATTGATGTCACAGTTGAGTGATGCACGTGTAAGAGTCTGAGGGACAGTTGTGAGTGCCTAAGTCACAGTATCCAGATTTAGAGGAAGCATAATTACAACAACAAAATGACAATGCAAGAAATGCAGTATGTATACCTGCATTGGGATTTGTATCCATGCACATCCAGAGTGTCACATACATTGCTGAAAGTTGTCTGGAGTTGCAGTGACACCATTTCCAACCTGACAGGAACTTGAGCATAGGGGATACAGTTAGTCACATCTGTGAACTAACCACAACTTGCAAAGGCATGTGCCTAAAGTGACCTGTGCATACATGCTAACACCTAAGTAGTAAATCAGAATGGAAACCAGATATTAGGAATAGTAAAATGATTTATTTAACTACAAAACACCTGTTGGGCCCTTAACTCCGGCCACATGTCCATACTTTATCACTGTTATGGGACCCATGTATCATGTCCAACATTTCCATGGCCTTTGCTACACATGTTGCCACCAGTGTAATCATTTCCTGGGATGCACATCATACACACAACTGCAACCATACATTACATATCCTGGTTTAGCCTACTATGTTTGTGGTACATACACGTACTTGGTACATGGCATTGCATACAACATACAATTGCACACACAACACTTGCATGACACATTACACATACAGATTGTTACTCACTGGTTGCATCGGGGTCACCGAAGCTTGCCACCTCTCCAATAGTGTATGGTTGGGGTCCACCTGAAAGAGGGAACATGAAACAGGGCACTGTGAATGATGAACAGTGAACACTTCAGATAACTATTACACATCAGACATCATTACCCAATAAGCCTTGTATACCTATGTCGATTAATGCTCAATGATGGCACCATGCTTGCCTCAGTGACATGCATTGGTAGGGCAGGCTAAAATATACACATACCTGGTGGAACCTTTCATAAGTTTCATGGCTAGGGGGCGTGGCCAACATGGCGACCAGAGCGGCAGCATAAACTGCAGGTCCGATCCCTGGCCCTATAAACATCCTGTTTGCGGCACCATCACCTCTTCCGAGGGTGCCGGACGCCACACACCCAACTGCCCGGGACTTGCTCTGGCGGCCGCGCCCACACATCGGAGCTCGCGGCCGCCGTTTAAGAGTCAAAGCGGCCCGCTGTGCTGCTGGCTCCTCGGCCGCATCTGCAGCCCACACACTCACCGCTCTGAGCGGTGTGACGCCTCCGGGGGCTTGACGCCGGAGGACGGACCCGCGCCTCAGCCGGAGGCCGGGAAGCAGGGGCTCCGGCCCTATGCACGGCGCTGGTGACGGGCGCTGTGCCCTTGGCTGCTCTGCGGGGTGGTGGCGCTGACGCGGAGCGGACCTGCCGCAGCGCTGCGCCCCGCTCGTGGATGCCTGCTGGAGCAGGCTAAATTCTTTAAAGACCATCGCGCGAGGCAGGGGCTGCAGGCCTTCGTGCCCCGGCTCCCCTGCGGGAAGCTGCACACGATTGATCTTGCTGGGTCTGAGGAAGATAACCGGCGCGCTGGAAACCAGGGTATCTGTCTCAAGGAGAGTGGTGCTATCAACTCCTCTCTCTTTGTTCTTAGTAAAGGAGTTGATGCCCTAAATCAGAGTTTACCCAGGATTCCTTACAGGGACAGCAAGCTAACCAGACTTCTGCAGGACTCTCTAGGAGGCTCTGCCCACAGTGTTCACTGGGAGAGGGCGAGCTGGATGCCCTGCTGTGCCCTGAGGATTGGGGAAGTTGCTACCGGCCTGGTGGAGGCCCACCAGTGTAAAGGCCTCGGTGCAGCTGGGAAGCGGGCCCGCAGCCCAGTATCTGGGCCTAAATCTTCACCAAAGACTCTACAAACTCGAAGTCCCTCCTGGTACCAGCCTGTGCTGCACCACAGGAGTGGTGCAGCGACAGAAATGACGATTGAAGACTGGAACGCGGAAGGGAAAACTGAGGTGAGCCTTTCGTCGACACTTACTGAGTTGCAGTGAGCAAACGTGTTTTACACCTCCCCCCGCACCACGTCATATGGAGTAGCTGCGAGGCCTTAACGAAGCACATGAGGCACCATCCTTGCCCCTTCAGGCCCTACACACAACCCTCCATCTGTGCAACTACCTCCAAACCGCGCAAGCAACCGCTAACATATTTGTCCATTACCTATCATCCATCATTGACTCTTCTTGCTCCTCTACTGCTCCGTCACCCCGGCGTGGATACGAGGCCTTGCTGCCGTTTTATGTGGTGATAAGTATACTACACACTTGAGCCCTTCTTTGTCTGGAACCGAGTGGCGCGTTAGGCATACGTCGAAGCGCTAAAGTATTCTACTAACCACTGGGTACTAGCCCGGTCGCAGTACAATTGTCCTGGTATTGGGAGAGACGTCTTCCAAACTCCGCTAAGTACTTCGCCGACTCTAGTATATTGATTCTGGTCTTCAACAGTTATCCACAGCCCTCTGGAACTGAATTTGCACCACGTCGCGGTTTGCTTCTCTGCTCCCCCCGCCTGCACCGCATCCAACCGATCCTGCTTCGTCAGTGTCCACTTGGAACTGCACTTGTCAAATGGTCAAACCAAAAACCCCACGCGCTCCTCCGGGCCAAATGGACCCCGCCATTCCCTCCTCCTCGGAGGCCCACGGTACCATGCAACTGGCTTTGCAGAAAATGGAAATTACCTTACAATCACACACGTCACAATTTGAAAAGATATTGCAAGCCATTCTCGACACCAAGTCCACCCTGGAAGCCAAGATAGACTCGGTTACAGAAGACCTCAACATACTCCGTACGGATCAACACGCATTGGCCGACAGGGTGTCTGAACTAGAAAACGACTCTGCAACCCTCCTCCGGACCGTGAAAGAAATTCAATCACAATTGTCTCACTTAAGAACCGAAGTGGATCTCTTAAAACGCAGAGCTGAAGATGCAGAGGGCAGATCTCGGCGTAACAACATTCACTTGGTGGGGTTCCCTGAACGTGTCGAAGGCCCCAGCACAGAATTATTCATAGAACAATGGCTCACGGACACGATTCTTAAAGACAATATCCCAAAGTTCTTCTCTGTCGAACGTGCCCACAGGATGCCTGGTAGACCCCCTCCACCTGGTGCACAGCCTCGTCTTGTGATAGCAAAACTCCTTAACTACCACGACAGAGACCTCATCCTACAGTTATTTCGCAAGTCTGGTCCGATACACTTCGAAAACGCAATGATCACAGCTTATCCAGACTTTACAGCAGAAGTTCAGAAGAAGCAGAGTTCTTTTTATCGCGTCAAAGAATGCCTTCACAAACACAACATCAAGTACGCGCTGATGTTCCCAGCCAGACTCCGGGTGCAAGATGACGCACGGGTACTTTTCTTCAATACACCAGAAGACGCCTGGACCTGGCTACATGCCAAGGGCCTTGCCGATCCGTTGGACACAGGCACTCCGGGTGAAAATTGGTCCTCTCTTAAGACAAGGCGAAGACAACGCAAAAAACAAGGCACTAAACCCTCACTTGAACAGTCACAAACGGAACGCTCTCTTCTCTTGCAGGCCACATCCAGATTCGTCAACATGTCGCCAACAGCCCTGTCTATTCTAACTGATGCGGAACTAGACCACGACATAAACTCCGACTCGACGGAGTCTACACATGGACCTACCCTCACGCCGCGCACAGCAGACGATATCTGCTAGGACAACCAAGCAACACCTATTTCCGTTCCTTCTACACAATAATATGGCCTCCCCACCCCAAGCTGCTCAGAAATGGCCCGGCGACACCACTGATTCGTCACTGCAGCGTGCTGCCCGCCTGCGGTCCCGGGCGGTGAACCCCGTACCGTGAGTAATTAGGGCAGGGCAATTCCATGACTTTGATTTAATGTTCTTCGGCACCCCCCTGCTCCATAAGGACTGTTCTCCCATGCCGGCTATCTCTGGTATTTTGTTTGATTTTTCATTATTCCAGTTGATGTTATATGTTGTTTTTGGGTGTTTTTTTCTTTGTTGTTGGTTTTGTCACATGCTAATTAATCGTAAACACAGTGACAGATGTGCATATCACATCTACCTTATCAATAGGCTTGCACTTAGCAACACTAAGCTTATTTACTGGCTAGCCTTGGAGGGTAATCGACACAATATTTCCGCAATGGGGATGGAGGGCACTCATCTCTCGGGTCTTGTTAAACCTAAAATTACCTCATGGCCTCCCAAACGCACCAAAGTATCTTGAAATATAAGATACTCACATGGAATATCAAAGGTATGGCAACACCTCGCAAGCGGCAAAAGGTTCATGCATTCCTTAAAAGACATCAGGTACACATAGCCCTACTACAAGAGACACACCTCTCTAAATCCAAGCTGGAAAGCACACGTTCAAAATGGAAAGGACAATTGCACGGTATCACTTCCTCGTCCTTTGCTCGAGGGGTGGCGATCTGGATTGCTCCCAGGGTCCCATTCAACACATCTCGTACACAATGCGACCCAAACGGTAGATATGTAATACTAGAGGGTGTCCTCGACGGGTCCCCCTTAGCACTAGTAGCACTATACTCCCCAAATTCAAATCAACGCGACTTCCTGAGTACGCTTACCACTGGTAACCTTAGTGACCCCACATTAGAGTGCATATGGGGGGGGCGACTTTAACAGCGTCCTAGATGCTCACATAGACCGTTCATTTCCCCCACTTGCAGCAGCTTCATCCAATCGTGCCTCACAAGCACTAACAAACTGGGCCTCCAATAACGGTTTGAGGGACATCTGGAGGATCGGTCACCCCTCCCATCGCGAATATTCTTATTACTCCTCTGTGCATAAGTTACATACCAGAATAGACATGATTTTTGCATCCGCAGCCATAATCCAGAAAGTGTGCACGACCGAATACCTAGCATGCACCATATCAGATCATAACCCGCTCTGCGCAATAATTACCTGGGGCCACATCCACACTCGCATACCAACATGGTGACTACAGACAGAAGCTCTCTTAGACCCCCCCTTTCACGCAGAAATGTCTAAGCGTTTGGCTGATTACTTCTCACTGAATAAAAATACAACATCATCTTGCGCTATAGAGTGGGATGCCCACAAAGCGGTAATACGCGGACACTGCCTCGCGGCCACAGTGGAGGTAAGAAGGACACTCACCAAAGAACTACAAGTCCTTGAGGCTGAACTCCGTAAAACAGAGGTTGAGGTCTCCAGAAATGAGTCCACAATAGCAGCACTGAATTCGCTCAGAGCTGCCCATAGAGAAGTAGACACCAGACTATTTAAGCATGACTACAGACACTACATGACACGACAACACGCTGAGGGGGACAGGTTGGGGAGACTGCTAGCGTGGCTGACCCGCCAACCCTCGCAACCATCACCTATCGGCGCTATACACTTGAACTCCGACGTCATTACCAACACCCAAGCAGGAATTAATGATGCCTTTTCTACATACTACCGCACCCTATATATGCCTCCTTCCCCCCACCGGAGCAGCAATTGGCTGACATAATATCACTAGTCTCCCAAAACCAACATATCATCGACAATGCCACCGCTTTAGAGGGTCCTATTACTATAGAAGAATTGCGCTCAGCTCTGGCACAAATGGCACGTAGCAAAACCCCTGGCTCAGGTGGCCTTCCGGTAGAGTATTTTAACTCCCATGCTACCCACCTCCTACAACCACTCATAGAGGTATTCAACAAAGCGTGCAATGAATTGCATTTACCGGATTCCATGCGTGAAGCCCTAATAGTTGTCCTTCCAAAAGCTGGCCGGGACCCTCTTGAATTCAAATCATACAGACCGCTTTCTCTCCTCAACACGGACTGCAAATTATTGGGGAAAATACTGGCAAACAGACTACTCCCTTACTTATCAAGCTTAATACACCCTGATCAATCTGCCTTTATTCCAGGGAGAAGCACCTTTTTAAATATTAGAAGATTGATCCAAATAATACACAACAACACAGAATCAGAAGTGGTAGCCCTCTCCCTAGACATTGAAAAAGCGTTTGATACGTTGAGCTGGGACTATCTTTTACGTACACTCAAAGCGTTTGGATTCGGCCCTGGGTTCATTACTTAGATCAAAACGCTCTACTCCAAACCCACAGCTCGAGTTAAAAATGGTCGGGCTATCTCAGTAGCATTCCCTATAGGCAGAGGCACCAGACAGGGTTGGTCATTATCCCCTTTACTATTCGCTATAGCCATGGAACCATTAGCAATTCAGCTGCGTAGCTATGCACACATATGGGGCATCTCCGAATCTAGCACACATTATATTATATCCTTATACGCAGATGATGCCCTGATATACCTGCGTAATCACTCCACCTCTATGGCAGGGGTGTTATTAATGCTTGACTCCTTTGCCCTTGCCTCTGGTCTACGTATCAACTGGTCCAAGTCAAGTATTTTCCTCCTTACCCCCATACCAACCGTCCTTCATACGGTATTACCACAATATCAGCTGCCATGGCCACACACCACCTTTAAATATCTCGGGATACAAATTTATCACTCCATTGCCGATCTGAAAGAGGGCAATATCGACAGGGCACTTAGCACTACCCGCAACTCATTGTCGTTTTGGAGTTCACTTCCCCTATCCCCCATGGGTCGAGTAGCAATAGCCAAAATGATTATCCTCCCCAGATTCTTATATTATTTCACTGCCCTTCCACTATGTTTACCACGTTCGTTCTTTCGTAAATTGCACTCCTTGTTAACTGACCTGCTCTGGGGCAAAGACAGATGTAGAGTGGCGTTAGCTATAACACAATACCCGCTAGAAGCAGGAGGACTGGGCATGCCTAACTTTGAATTATACTATGCAGCTGCCCAGCTGTTGTGGTTAACCACATGGCTCAGGGAAACCCCTCCTCCCGAATGCATAATGCTGCAAGCATATATAGCCCTGCCAACGATATTGTCCTCACTTTTATCCGGCTCTAACAGCCTATCGCCAAAACCCATATTGTTGGAAGCAGTTCGTTTCTACTGGCGTAGATACGTTCAAAGCAAGTCCCTTTCACCGCCTTACTCTCCTCTGCTACCACTACTTCAATTGCCGGGCCCCAAATACTCTCATCACACCATGATACACGTGACATAAGCACACTGAATGTGGTCGATTTCTACTCTAGCTCCGCTGTGCGCACCTTTGTTGAACTAGTGGCCGCTGGGGTTATGCACACTGGAGCCTTTTTGATGTATAGCGCCATTAAACGGCTACTTAGTAGCCTCTGGGGCTTTGGCAACAACGTACCACCTGAGTCCCAATTACTTACCACTATCCTTACTATAGGTAACACAAAAGGCATCATAACTAAACTAGATAAAGTATTGTTAGATGGAATCTGCTCCCCCTTGCCTCTCGCTAAAGCACGCTGGGACCCCGTCCTCCCTTCACCATTATCACAAAAAACTTGGATCGCGGCTCTCACAATGATTAAGTCAATATCCTGCAATCCCAGATTGCTTTATACCCATTTCAACTATATCCACCATTCCTATCTATCCCCGGCCTGCATCCAAAGAATATACCCGAGCACAAACCCGACATGTCCCAGATGCGCCACTCCGGCGGCAGACTTTTACCACATGGTCTGGAGCTGCCACTCCATAAACTCGGCTTGGCACCGCGTCACGGACGTCACAGCAGATATTGCATCCCATGCTCTGTTGCCCACTCCAGACTCTAGTTTACTTGGCATACGTCACCGAACCAAAAGCGATAAACACACACATAGATTCATTGACTTAGCATTCGTCGTCTTTAAACGCCTAATAGCTACGCACTGGAAGGCCCCACACGTTCCATCCCATTCTGCTTGGCTTCGCGACTTACACAGTCGCTCACAAGCCGAAGCTCAGACACTACGCTTACTACAACATAGAGGCCTTCTACAAGACGGACCCGAAGTCTGGGACACTTTTGTGGTAGCCATGGAAGCGAGAGATGACACATACCCCCCCTAAACTAGCAACGATATATGTATTATTGACTTATTAATTATTATTTTTTCTCTCAATATTCATATCACGTTACTCCCAGTGGCCCCCCCAGCACTCATTCTTGGTATTAACTTCCTCACCCCTCTCATTAAAGCAACAACGTAACATTTCAGGGTGCTTCTCTTACGAATATGCTCTTCTGTAATCCACGTCTAGCCTTGCTCATTATTCAAATGACTCCACGCCTCTCTCTGCCCCACAACTCATACCTCAATTATGACCCTATGGCCCCCCACACAGAGTAGTTGTATCACCCTCTCTCCTCCCTACCCTCTAATCGGTGTAGCCAGTACCAGCCGCAATACTAGTGTTGATTAGCTGTGACTTTTATTATTTGTCGCTCAGTTTCAAGTTGTATTTCTTTTTTTACACTTCACTGCGCTATTGTGCTGTACAAGCTTATACATGTGTGTAAACAGACTGAAAAATTATCAATAACAAAATGTACTGTCATGTGTGCAGAATTATTAAAAAACAGATTTAAAAAAAAAAAAAAGTTTCATGGCTATATTGATAAGTAATTGCAGATGGCTTCCTCCTGCAACATTTTCCAAACATTGATAATTGTCATGTCACTCTGCACATACCTGACTCACAGGGCACACTCAGCCATGATTGCCTTTACTCCTGTGTAATTTCTTACACCAAATGTTCATGACTATGAAACTGACAAGGCACTTAGTGGACATGGACACATGTTCCTGGTAACCATGTACCATTTCACCATGACACAGTTGTGTCCACTTTGGTGTACATTAGAATTTAGTGGCAAAACCCAGTGACCAAGCATTTTGGGGGTCATTATGACCCTGGCGGAAGGCGGAGAAGCGGTGATAAGACCACCAACAGGCTGGCGGTCTTACTTTGTGGAATTATGACCATGGCGGTTACCGCCATGGTCATCCGCCGGTTCTCCATTCCACCCGCCAGGGCGGAGACAACCGCTGGGCTGAAGACCAGGGTCTCCAGCCCGGCGGCCGTCACTATACCGCCGCCGGTATTTGGACCCGGCTGACCGCCATGGATTTCATGCGGTTTGAAACCGCCATGAAACCCATGGCGGTAAGCACTATCAGTGCCAGGGAATTCCTTCCCTGACACTGATAGGGGTATCCCCCACCCTGACAGCCTCCCCTACCCCCCCACCACCACTGCTACCCCCCAAAGGTGGCAGGACCCCTCTCCCCACCCCGACTCCCAACATCATACACACATACTCACCCGACACGCACGCAGGCACCACCAACACACATACACGCTCACACACCGACATACATGCCAACATCCACACACACAGTCAGACACGCACACCCACATTCAAACGTACACGCACACATCCATACAGACATACCTACAGACATACACGCACTCATTCCCAAACACACAACACCCCCGCAAGTATACACGCATTCACGCATTCACACACCCCCTCCACATACACACAAGCACACCCCCATGCACGCACACAACACACAACACCCCCCCCCTCCCCTCACGGACAATCGACTTACCTTGTCCGACGATCCTCCGGGAGGGGACGGGAGCCATGGGGGCTGCTCCGCCGACACCATACCGTCAACAGAACACCGCCATGGCGAATCACAGGACGTGATTCGCTGGGCGGTGTTCTGTTGGAGTGGCGGTGGAAGTGGAGCAACCTCCACTTCCCCGCCTCCCGCCAGTATGGCTGTTGGCGGCTCTCTGTCCGTAAAAGGACGGAGAGCTGCCAACGGTCATAATAGGCCGAGCGGCAAACCGCCACCACTGGCAGTCTTCCGCACGGCAGTCCCTCGGCGGTCTTGGAAAAAGACCGCCGAGGTCAAAATGACACCCTATGTCTCCTTAATGGGGCAATGTTGCCATTGTCATGATTGTTTTTTGTACCCACACATAATTACAACCCTGCCCTTTACCTTATCTTTGTAAAGGAGGCTCTATGGCCAACAGACGTTTGCCAGCAATTGTAAAACAAGAGTCAGCCACAAAGATTCGGTACTCACACACAGTTTCTCCGACCTCAATCCCAATGTGGTCCAGAAGGTCTTGCTCCCTGCCCACAATTCCTGCCCAGAAATGTTTGAGTTGCCGGGCAGTCTGCTCCTCCTTGAAGATCCGGTTCATCTGGGAGAGAACATTCCCCCACCACAGCTTCCTATCCTCAATCTGTTAGACCTGGATCACTGGGCCACCCATGGCCACCATGTTGGGCAGGTAATGGAGCAACAGCCAGATAAACCTGCCTAACTCCTCAGCGCTGAGGTGACGTGCCCTTTCCCTCACTGACATACTGTCGCACAACCACTGTACACTGATCCCAAAAAAACTCAACTACTCCAACTTACTATGCTACCTCGGAGACAGACACACAACAATACAATACTAACACAATATAAATGACTAATGGACAGGACAATACAGAGGTCAGGGACAAAAATTAGACAGCACAAAAGACACCTGAAACACTACTTTCTGACAAAGCTCTTAAGAACACCTCCTCTCACCAAGACAGACAAAAAGACTGTGACTGTAAAAGACAATGAAAGTAAATTTGCAGTTCCTTGTATGCATGGTCGATCCATTACCTCAGTTTCTGTGATACTGCTTTATGTTTTTGAAAATGCATTGGTTTTTTTATGTTATGCACCTATGCATGTTTTTTAATGTATCATGGTAACATGACATTAGACAGTTCCAACGCATTGCCTGGTACGCCTCATTTTTTATAGCCGCAATGCAATCAGAAAATAAGCATGGCAGAAAGGCGTAAATATATTTTTTACACAGGGCATGTTAAAAAAATGAAAAGATATGGGGGGTCATTACGACCTTGGCGGGAAAAGGCGCTTACCGCCATGCAGAAGACCGCCAATACACCGCCGAGGCCGCGGTAGACCACCACAGCTATTATGACACACATCATGGAATCCGCCGAAATTCAGACACCCACACAACACCGCCACACCAAAGGTCAGCGATAAACTGGCAGAAACAAATCCTCCACCTCCACGCCAACAGAAATACGCCCATGCTATTACGACCCACGAATCCACGCGGCGGTCTTTCAACCGCGGTATTCCATTGGCGGTACACACCGCTGCGCTCAAAATACACACACATATACAAAACACCGCCACATTGGACAATTCCAAATACACACACCTGATACACATACACACACCACTCCCACACACCCAACACAATATACAATACACACCCACATCACACACAAACCCCTACAACCAGAAATTCTGAGAGAAGGCCAGAGAGACAGCACAGCTATTGACAACTCCATCACACAGAGGCACACAACACCATCACCCACACAACATCCACACACAAAACACCACATACCACTACACTCACCACACTCATCAACACATACACCACCCCACACATCATACATAACACCCCATGTCACGCCAAAGACACCCCCGCTTCTCCGAGGAGGAGCTCAGGGTCATGGTGGAGGAAATCGTACGGGTAGAGCCACAGCTCTTTGGCTCACAGGTACAGCACACATCAATAGCCAGGAAGATAGAGCTATGGCGCAGAATAGTGGACAGGGTCAACGCTGTGGGACAGCACCCAAGAAATAGGGAGGACATCAGGAAGAGGTGGAACGACCTACGGGGCAAGGTGCGTTCAACGATCTCCGACACAACATTGCGGTGTAGCGGACTGGCGGCGGACCCCCACCTCCTCCCCCACAACTAACAACATGGGAGGAGCAAGTCCTGACCATCTTGCATCCTGAGGGCCTCGGAGGAGTCGGTGGAGGATGGGACACTGGTAAGTCAAATCTTAACTATCACATCCCCCTCCATACCTGCATGCTATCACCCCCCCCACCCTCACACCCTCCCCTATCACCCCAAATCCTCACTAATCTACCCATGACAACAAGCACCCATCCCAACACCAAGCCCTGCATGACACAACTAAGCATGGGCACCCCTCACTAAAGCATGCCCACTGCACATACCCAGAACACCCCCCCAACCATCACCACACAAGCCCCCACACAGGAATGCATGCACTGGGGATCACGCACACCCAACCATTGCACACCATTACACACACAGATGCAATAATCATGTTCTTATACCCCTGCAGGAACCCGAAGGAACGTCACCACACCAGAGGGTCCAGACAACACCACTCCACCCCCAGAAGAGGCCCACAGTGACGACAGCAGCTCTGCCCCACTGGATCCTGATGACCAGCCCGGACCATTGTGGGCCTCAGGACAGTCCGTTCCCCTTGCCCAGCCACAGCCCAACACCGAGCTGCCACCCTCTGGTAACACCAGCACAGCACCCACCCAGCGGGCCCAAACCTCCCTACCCAGGACAGGTCAATCAGCAGTGTGTCCACCACTACAGGGCACCCAGGCTAACCCACCACCCCAACAACAACAGGGACCTGGGGGCAGTGGTAGTGGGCACACGGTCCAGGGGACGGAGGCACAGGAACACCGGGGAACTGGGAGGGCTGCTGTGCGACAGAGGGAGGACAGGCCAAGGGAACCAACTCTCCACGAGGCCCTATCCTCCATCATGGGAGCATACCACCACTCCCAGGAGACGATGGCCACGGTCCTGGACAAGTTGCAGGAGACCCTGCGTCTGCAGGACAAACTGTATTTGAGGTTCAGGGAGGAGCTCAGGACCATCAGCTCCGCCCTGGGCACCATCGTAGGGGTGCTGACGGACATTCAAAAGACCTTGAGGGACACTGTGGCACTCCAAGGGGCCCCTGACACTAGCCAGGATGACGAACTGCCCACCACCTCCGCCAGCGCTAGTGGACAGGACGCCCCGCCACAGTAGCACCACACCAGCACCCCATCCCCTGCAGACGGACAACCACCATGCAAGCGGTCCCTGAGATCCAGGAACAGGACAGAGCAAGATGGCAAGACCCCCGCCAGGAAATAAGACCACCCTGATGGTCCCCCCACTGTCCCACTTTGTCACCCTGTCCAGATTGGAACTGCCCCAGCTCCACTTCCAATGCCCAGATGGGCAGTACACCTGTGAGACGAATAGACTGTACTCTGCCATGGACATTCCTCCACCATCATCCATCACCATTTTACAACCTTCCTTGATTTTTTTAGCACTTAAATAAACACCCTTGAAAGCCAAAAAAATCTTGAGTCAGTCTATGATTTGGAACTTTGTATTATCAATTACAGTGTCATAATGGGTTACCCATTGTAAGGCTAACATACCAATGTCACACATCACAAGCCCTTGAAGGATGCAAGCAGTTGACACGTAGGTTACCACACTTGTGAAACTGAAATGGAAGGGTACAACTCAATTAACAAATAGTGAGTGAAATGTAGGTACAGGATAGAGGTAGACGTGTAAAAGTTAATGTAATGTTAAACCAGAACATTTTCTCACCTGTGTGTCACTGGAAATATTACTGTATGACTGACTCCCTGTTGTCGTTTTCTTCATCCTCAGCTTCATCCTCATCACTGTCCAATGGCTCCACAGGCTCCACAGGCTCCACAGCTGCCACAACACCGTCATCTGGATCATCCTCCTGCAGAAAAGGCACCTAGCGTCGCAATGCCAAATTATGGAGCAGGCGATGATGATGTCGCACACATTCTTCGGTGAGTAGAATAGGGATCCACCTGTCATATGGAGGCACCTGAACCTGGCCTTAAGAAGGCCGAAGGTGCGTTCGATTACCCTCCTAGTCCGCCCATGGGCATCATTGTACTGTTCCTCTGCCCTGGTCCTGGGATTCCTCACTGGGGTCAATAGCCAGGAAAGGTTGGGGTAACCAGGGTCCCCCAATAGCCATACACGGTGCCTCTGGAGTTGACCCATCATATCAGGGATGCTGCTATTCCGCAGGATGTAGGCGTCATGCACAGAGCCAGGGAACATTGCATTTACCTGCGAGATGTACTGGTCTGCCAAACACACCATCTGGACATTCATTGAATGATAACTCTTCCTGTTCCTGTACACCTGTTCACTCCTGCGGGGGGGACCAGAGCTACATGGGTCCCATCAACGGCACCTATGACGTTGAGGATATGTCCAAGGGCATAGAAGTCTCCTTTCATTGTAGGCAAATCCCCAACCTCAGGGAAAATGATGTATCTCCTTACGTGTTTCAGCAGGGCAGACAACACTCTGGACAGCACGTTGGAAAACATAGGCTGGGACATCCCTGATGCCATGGCCACTGTTGTCTGAAATGACCCACTTGCAAGGAAATGGAGCACTGACAGCACCTGCACGTCAGGGGGGATTCCAGTCAGATGGTGGATTGGTGACATCAGGTCTGGCTCCAACTGGGTACATAGTTCCTGGATTGTGGCACGGTCAAACCGGTAGGTGACGATGATATGTCTTTCTTCCATTGTCAACAAGTCCACCAGCGGTCGGTACACCGGAGGATTCTGCCCTCTTCTCATATGTCCCAGCTGACGGTGCCTAAGAAGGACAACAGCGAAGAACCAGTCACTATTCCTCCAGGTATGTACCCACAGTTACACACAAGACTACACCAGACAAAAAAGCCTTCCTGTATGTGTGTTGAGTATAGGCCTAGCTGTGCATGACGCAGTAGTAAATGAAGCCATGTGGGCCCCTGAAATGGCGGCTGCCTGACCTCTAAACTGGGACAATGGGATTGTGGGGTAACTGCGCTGGCGTTGCACACCGTCGCGGTAAGCGGTCGTAGACCGCAGCACAATACTGCATTGGTTAACATTGGACCCCATGGGTCCCAGGAGCCAATGAACAGGTGCGCCGGCGGTGATGATGCGCACCGCCGCGGACGTCACCGTCATTTTCTATCTGTTCACTCACTAGATACCTGACCTTCGACAGGAGAGGACCTACACTGCTAGTGCTGCTGTGACCTCGGTCTGGAAGCGACGATGGCTGCTGCGTCTGGGGAAAGGGCCCCTGCCTTCACTGCACAGGAGTTGGAGAAACTTGTGGATGGGGTCCTCCCCCAGTACACGCTACTCTACGGTTCTCCAGACCAACAGGTTAGTACACAGGGAGTACGTTGTATGGGCTAGGCCTGGGTGGAGAGGGCTGGGTGGAAGAGGGAAGGGGGCAGAGTACATAGAACAGTTATGCATGGGAATGAATGGGCCACATGGCCAGAGTAGGGAGGGCGCCACTCACATTGACGATGCAGTTGGTAATGACTGTTCCTCTTTCCTTGTGCATGTCATGTAGGTCAGCGCCCACCAGAAGAGGGACATTTGGTGTGCCATCGCCAAGGAGGTCTGGACCCTGGGGGCCCACCAGAGACGGGGCACCCACTGCCGTAAGAGATGGGAGGACATTCGCCGCTGCAGCAAGAAGACGGCGGAGGCTCAGCTGGGGATGGCCTCCCAGCGTGCGAGGGGTGCCTGTCGCACCATGACTCCCCTGATGTTCCGGATCCTGGCGGTGGCCTACCCGGAGTTGGATGGGCGCTTGAGGACATCACAGCAGACACAAAGGGGCGAGTACAACCTCATTCAGCGGTGTTTGCGTGCAGTGGAGGGGTCTGGGTGGGGGAGGTGGGCTGTGGGTGTCCCTAGGCCAGGGCGAGTTAGGTAGGCAAGGCCCCTCCGTTATGTAGGCCATGTGGCACTCAACCCCACCTCAGCAGAGTGCCAAGTTGAGGTATAGTTGCCCCTGTGGCATCCATGTGCGCAGATTCCCACCATTGCCATGTAGGCCATGTCCCAGAAATTGCATGTGCAGAGGTCAGGAGCACAGCGTAATGCAGGGGGCTGCTGCGTCTGTCTTGTCCGCCAACGGTAGCGGCATGCCATGCACTAAAACTCTCTTTGTTCTGTCTCCCCCCCTTTTCCTGCTCTCCCTGTCCTTTTGTACATCAGCATCATCAGGCAGAGGTACAGTGGCACCGGAGCACGAGGGAGCTGCATCCCACATGGCCATGGAGGGCCACACCACAGACTCTGAATGCACCAGTGGGACGGAGGGCGAGGTGAGCTTCACGTCGGCCACCGGATCATCAACCAGCGACACGGACTCGTCCGCCGATGGGAGCTCCCCTGTGGTGGCGGCACCACCTGTGTGCCCCACTTCTACAGATACAGCCGCCACCCCCCCTACCAGCACCGCCCTCCCAGCAGCCCCTCAGCGTTCGCCCCGTGCCCGCTCACCCAGGAGGGTGGGCATCACCTTCGCCCCAGGCACCTCAGGCCCTGCCCCAGTCACCCCTACTGCCCTCAGTGAGGAGGCCATTGACCTCCTCAGGTCAATCACTGTTGGGCAGTCCACCATTGTGAATGCCATCCAAGGTGTAGAAAGGGAGTTGCAACACGGTAATGCATTCCTGGAGGGCATTCATTCTGGTCAGGCTGTCCTTCACCGAACCCTGCAATCTCTGGCCTCAGCACTGATGGCAGCCATTGTCCCTGTGTCTAGCCTCCCCCCTCCAACTTCCTCCACCTAGACCCAATCTCCTGTACCCCAGCCTATCCCAAGCACACCTACAGACCAGCATGCACACAAGTCAACACACACAAGTAGCTCAAGCAAACAAAGGCACCACACACACCACAGGCACTCACGCAAGCCTCACCCACATACAGACACAGCAACATCCACTGTCTTCACTGTGTCCCCCTCCTCCTCTTCTCCCTCCTCCCTCCCAGTCTCGTCTACACACACACCTGCATGCACCACATCTACAGGCACTAGGACTCGTACCAGGACACCCAGCACCACAAGCCGCTCACCTGCACTCACCACCTCCACTGCCATTTACACGTCCCCTGTGTCCTCTCCCAATGTGTCTGTGACGCCCCCTCCCAAAGTACCCAAACGCCGGCAATCACTCACCCAACATCCATCCACCTCACGACAGCCTCCAGTACCTGCACCTGCACCCAAAACACCTAAAGTGACACCTCCTACAACCACCTCCTCTTCCTCCACTCCCAGACCCCCTCCAGCTACCCATCCCAGTGTTCGTCAGAAACTGTCCCTCTGTCAAATTGACCTTTTTGCCCCCACCCCCCTCCAATTCATCGGTCCCATCGTAGCGCCTCAGCCAAAAAGCCTCCAGTACCAGTGGTGCGTGTTCCAGGTTTTCGGAGTGCACCGGCCACCAGGGCAGGCAGTAGGACCCGGAGCCAAGGCAGTGGCAGCCCACCCCCTGTAAAGGCTCTGAAAATGGAGAGTGGACGACGGGACCGTCTTAAGACTCCTGGTGGGACAACAAGTGACATGGGATCGAAGACGATTGGTGAGTCAGCTGTAACTCCAACAAAGGTGGGGAAGGTCCAGAGGAAGTCTGCCCAGCCTGTTGTGAGTGTCACGGCGGAGAAGTGCGCCATCATATCCGGCGGTCCAGAGACAACCGCCAGCACCGTCATCACTGGTCCAGAGACCACCGCCAGAGTCACAGCCCAGGAGGGCCCAAGTATCGTCACTGGTCCAGAAACCACCGCCAGAGTCACAGCCCAGGAGGGCCCAAGTATCGTCACTGGTCAGGAGACCACCGCCAGAGTCACAGCCCAGGAGGGCCCAAGTATCGTCACTGGTCAGGAGACCACCGCCGGAGTCATTGCCCAGGAGGGCACAAGTATCGTCACTGGTCAGGAGACCACCGCCAGAGTCACAGCCCAGGAGGGCACATGTATTGTCACTGGTCAGGAGACCACCGCCGGAGTCATTGCCCAGGAGGGCACAAGTATCGTCACTGGTCAGGAGACCGCCGCCAGAGTCACAGCCCATGAGGGGCCAGGATGCCACAGCCCCGCTGGGCAATGATGGAACGTCATGCCACACACCAATGTCCATTGTAGAGATCATCATGCCACACACCAATGCCCAGTGTAGAGATCTTCATGCCACACACCAATGCCCAGTGTAGAGATCGTCATGCCACACACCAATGTCCATATCAGAACCGCCATGTCAAAGCACCGCTGAACAGGGCAAAGACCGCCATGTCAAAGCACCGCTGAACAGTCCTGAAACGCCATGTCAAAGCACCGCTGAAAAGTCCTGAAACGCCATGTCAAAGCACCGCTGAACAGGGCAAAGACCGCCATGGCAAAGCACTGCTGAACAGTCCTGAAACGCCATGTCAAAGCACTGCTGAACAGGGCAAAGACCGCCATGTCAAAGCACCGCTGAACAGGGCACAGACCGCCATGGCAAAGCACCGCTGAACAGTCCTGAAACGCCATGTCAAAGCACCGCTGAACAGGGCAAAGACCGCCATGTCAAAGCACCGCTGCACAGGGCAAAGACCGCCATGGCAAAGCATCGCTGAACAGGGCATGCACCGTGTAGGAATGAATGGACCGCCACATCAGGCATCCTTATCCCATGTGCAGCTGGGACAGTGACAGGACAGGTACTTTCATGTGGAGACTCATCCAGTCTGGGCACCAGTCCCCATCCACAACCAGTGGAGACCTGCATCTACTTGAGAGACTGTGGCTTTGCACTCCCCAGGATGGCACAGTGGGCAAACCACCCACTGTAGTGACTTGAGAGACTGTGGCTTTGCACTCCCCAGGATGGCACAGTGGGAAAACCACCCACTGTAGTGACTTGAGAGACTGTGGCTTTGCACTCCCCAGGATACATCAATGGGCATGGAGCTCCTTCGTGGATCTGGCTTCGCATTCATCTGGCTGAGGTGCCCCCCCTTCCCTTCCCCCTGAGGTGCCTGTAGTGTTTCTATCTGATGCCCCGGCAGTGTTCTCTCCGATGTTGGTCAGGTATCTATTGTGGACCTCGCCCATGCTTTTTTGGACTGTTGGTGCACTGACATTGTTGTGTACATATCTTCACTACTTCTCGGATTGTATGTGTAAATAAGAGTGATTTTGAGATATGTATATCTGTATATTTTTGTATGACATGTATATTGGCACATTACAATGTTTGCCCGATTTTCGCATTGTCTTTGCATTCTTCCGGGGGGATTGTGGGTTGTTACTGTGATTTTTGTGACTGCATTGGTGTGTATGTTGTGATATGCGAGGGTGGGGGTGGGGGTGTTTGTTGGGGGTCCCCCTAACTTTTGCCTCACCCCTCCCCCGTGTCATAGGTGCAGTACTCACCGGTATCTTCTGCGCGTACGTAGCTGTTGGTCGTAAAGGAACAGAAAAACAAGGGCAGGTAGGATTTGTAATTCGGGCTCCATGGTGTCCTCCTTCCTCGTGGGATGTGTTCAGGTGAGCGTTTTCCCATAGCAAAATCTGTTTCCGCCGTGTTTATATCCGCGGTGCATCCGCCCCGGAAAAGGTGGCGGATTGGCGGGTTGTAATAGTGTGGGCGGTACATTGTCTCCCGCCTGTCTGTTGGCGGTAACCGCCGCGCTGCTTGTCTGTACCGCCGTGGCAGGCGGTGTGTTAAAGTGGCTGTCTTTGTTGGCGGTTTCCACCAGGGTCATGATTCCCTTTTTTGGTCCGCCAGCCTGTTTGCGGTATTACCGCACCTTTAACACCGTCCGCCAGGGTTGTAATGACCCCCATGGTGTCCTAGGAAAAATTGTTTTTTTTTATATGTGATCATCATGTGTGGTGTTGTTTCCTGTGGATATTTCAGATCAACATCCTGCTCTCTTTCCATCTGTTAGAGGTATGTCTTGTAAGTGTACATGTGTGATGGTACATTCCTTACAAGGGACAGACCATACATGGGCGACATTTCCTGTGAGTCATGTCAATGGCAACTTCATAGGGTGTCCTTATTTGCCAACAATGGGACACATTTAAAAGGCCCTTGGTCACCTTTGTACCTCCATATTTTCATACATTTTAACACTACAGTGACACTAAACAGGCCCTCACCATACGCCATACATGGACAACGTGGCACAATGCTAGCATTGCGCCACTCTACAAACCCATTGCAACACATCATACCTGCGCAAGGTATAATGTGAGCAAGATGGGCATACCCCTGCAGTGAGTCCCATTAGCAATTGCACTGGGGAAGTTACAAGATGTCCTTGCAACATTCTTGCATCATTTCTCAACAGCTCCCCACAGCTGGCCTTAAACTGACACTTGTGGTATGTCCTATGGGTCTTCCTGAGCTTTCATGGCCTAGTGCAACAGTTTTTAGTGCCAGTCAAACAAAGCAACACATCTGTGCCCATGTTTTTGGTGCAGTCGTGCTAATGAGTGCCATGGAGTACTCTAATGTGAATAGAGTGCTACCATGGTGTTGTTAGGAAATCGCAAGGCAATCCAATAAAACTTGTGCATCACAGCCAATGCTTCAGTCTATTGTGATTTTGCCCCTATGTGTAGTCACCTCAGAAGATTGATCAGTTGATACCCAGGGTTGCCATGGACTAGCCATGGAATGTGGCCCAAACACCCACATTTAGGACTGCGCACGTCAGAAAATATGTGCTTTGTCCCAATATACAGACAGCAGGCTGTCACGCAAGGGGTGGTGGTTTTCAAATTGTATGGTGATAACAAGTGGGGTGATCTAAGTGACGAGCCACTTGCTTGAAGGGAGCTTCACTATTTCATACCTTCCTGTCTTCCCATGTGTACAATAACCTTTCTGTAGGTGTACGTGGGGGTACATGCAGTCTTGGGATCTGACTACACAGATGGGACAGTTCCACAGCTTGTTTAGCCACTCAGCTTAAAATAGATAACCCATGTGTCCCACATGTTCACTCATGTGATACCCTTGCTAAGTGTATTTCCTGGGATGCATTTGAATTTCCCTAGATTCTGGACTGCTCACCCTCCCCTGTGCATTTGTGTGTCCAAAGGAGCAGACATCACCCTGTCATGCAACATGGATAACTTACAGTTCCCATGCAGGCAAGTGTTGGGATGTTTAGGACAGGCATAGGCCAGGGATGTGTTTGTCAACCCATACATGTGGTTGGTTTATGTTCTTATTTGTGATTCCTTCTGCCTACTACAGTGGTATGTCTGGAATATCAGTGCAACGATCTACATGATCCAGTCATGGGACATAGTGCACTTTCAGTAAGATATCTTCCTTCATGTCAGTAAATGTCATGTTACCCTCTGTAGGAACATTACTATTGTTTGTAAGTTTCAGGAGGTGTTTTACCATTACACATTTGGCTATGGTGATACTTAGCATTAGTCAATGCTCATAATGTTGGGCCACACAGAGCCTGGTGCACCTAGGGGAGACTTTAAGGTTGTTGTTCTTTGCCAAAAAATGCACTCCCTCCTCTGCATTGCCTTTCTGGTTGCTGTGGTGGTGATGGTGAGTGATGTGGTGGTCCTGGTGGTTCTGGTGATGCCTGGCGTCATTGCTGGTGTCGTCTGCTGATTCCAAGTTGGAGTTGTAGCAGGTCCATGGTGTCCTGTGGGTAGCCAGAGTGTTTAGAGTTTTGTGAGTGTTTCCTTATATACCTGTGTGCCATTTTAACACCCAGTCTGACCAAGCTAACGCAAACTAGTGTAATCTTTCCTTAGTGCGTCTTTTTCGTGAGGATTGTAAATTTGACGCTAGTGGGCAAGCATTATTTTTCACGCGGGAATGCCTAACTTGCATATCATTGTCGGTAATCAACGCAAGGTGAGACAGCGCTCTTAAAAACTGATGCAAATCTTCAAAACGTGGCGCTAGACATGTCTAGCACCACTTTGTAAAAATTGCACAACAACGGTGCTAAGTCCTTGTAAATATGCCCTTTAGTACATCTGGCCCTTAGGTAGAGAAGCTATGCTAGTTTGGTGGGGGGAGCTATGGGTACTCTAGCTGGAGTATATTGGCATGTTATGTGTACCAATATCACAAGGGTAAGATTACATTTTTGATTTCTGTATTAACTTGAAAGATGAATGATGAATGATATATGCCATTTGAACAAGGCTTTTCTTCTGGACATGGTTGAGTGCCTAGTCCAATCAAAGAGAAATGAGAATGCTTTCCTCATTTTTGTTGCAAGAAAGAGGCAGAGACACTACCAATGCAGTCAATACTGAACGTGTTTCAGGCGTACTGATTACTGGTTAATAGAGCTTCTGTCGCCAGCACTGCCTGTAGTTTGGGGTAGGACTGAATGTCTTTGACAAACACATGAAAATGTGTATTACAAAGTTTGACAATGCAAGCAACTGGGAACATCTTGCAGGGGCAATTTCAGATCTACGAGTTTAACCCCTTGGGTGCCATGGACGAGCTGGTCTCGGCTACGGTGCTCGTGTACTGAGGACTGTAGGTCACCCACCCACACCCCCGGTCAGGGATGGCAGGGGAAGCACTTCCCCTGCCACCCCCAACCCCCTCCGCGGTGTTCTGATGGCATTGGGGTGCTCACAGCACATTGATGTCATCAGATGCTGCCGGGGACGCCCTGGAAGCATTTGCTTCCAGCACGTCGGAGAAGAGAGGACTTGTTTGGTAAGTCCTTCTTAGGTGAGACATTGGAGGGGATAAAACAGACACAGGAAAAAGGAAAGAGTTTTTCATTTCCCCTTTGCCTGTTCTCAATGGATTCCTGCTCCACAATCACAGGTGAGGCCCGCAATCGTGGAGCAGGAATCCACCGACTAGGCACCAGGGATGTTTTTTTGTGATTTAGGGGAGTGACCCCTTGGCAAGGGTCGCTCTGTGGGGGGCAGTATTCGATCCATGTTTTGGCCCCTCCTGGAGCTAGATTGGCCTTTTTTTTTTTGCCCGCTCTGCCCCCAGGGGGGGTCAAAACACAAAAGGCACTAGGGATTTGTGTTATTTATTTTTTTGAGCAAGGGTCGCTGCCCTGAGCCAATTTATTTTTCTATCTTTTGCTCTCCCCCGGGCTAGATCGGCCATTTTGTTGGCCGATTTGGCCCCAGGAGGTCAAAACCCACTAGGCGCTAGTGATCTGTATGACTGTGTGTGTGTTTTTTGTTTGTTGTGGACGGCCCCTTGGGCAACGGTCGCCACTTGGAGACAGATCGACCTATTACTTTTAGGCCCAACTGCTTCCAAGTGGGGCAGAAACCACAAAGACGCCAGGTATGTTTTCCATTTGTTTTTTGTGTGTGGGGAGTGACCCTTTTGGCCATTTCTGTCCCCCTTGGAGCCAGATCAGCCTATTGATTTGGCCCATATGCCCTCCAGGGGGGCAGAATCCACTAAGGCATCAGGGAATTATGTTGTTTCAACAGTTGGCTTTTTTGTGCGCCACTTGGGGGCAGATCAGCCTGTTTTTGTAAGGCCCATCTGCCCCCAAGGGGGAGGAAAACCCACTAGACATCAGTGAATATTTTTTTTTTTAAAGAGGGTGGTGTATGGCCATACCCCCACCCCAAATAAATGGGGACAAAGTTGTTCTGCCCACCAGTGGGCAGATGGGGCAATTACCACTGATCCACTCCCCGGGGGACAGAAAGCCTACTAGATGCCAGGGAATAAAAAACAAAATAGAGGGGTGGGGGCTGCCTACAAGCATGGGCATGGTTACGCCCCCCCACTCCTAATGAAGGGGTTAACGGTCTTTCAGCCCCCCCCCTGCAAATTAAAGGACCTTATCCCAATGGCAAGCAAGAGGACATTTGATTATCTATTTTGATTTTACATTTGGGCTAAGAGAGCTTGGCTAACTCTCAATATCATTTCACTTGGAATGGTGAGCGGCTGTACTTTTTTTACTTTGAGACGCTGCCGCCCAGAGAAATCTACCAGACCTAGACCCATCTGAAAACTAAAACTGGGTGAGTCCAGGGTGGTGTGCTTCACATGCACCCCACACCATTTCCCTACCCACAATGCCCTGCAAACCTCCAACTTTGCTTGAAATCACACATTTTCCCCACATTTTTGTGATGGAACCTTACGGAATCCACAAAATTCCTACCACCCATCATAGTCACATCTATACAGATAAAAATTCTGCCCCACTTGTCAGTCTGAAAAAGGTTTTTTTCAAACTGCCCTTTTGGACCTGCTTTGGTTCCCTCTCAATTTTGACAGGTTTTTGGCCCTTCCCTGTCAGAGGCACTTACCCCACCCACACAAGTGACATATCATTTCTATAAGGAGACTAAAGGGAACATTGGGTGGAAGGAAATGTGTGCTAGTACAGTGATCCCACACAGAAATGTGATTTTTTTAGCTACAATTGAAGTTTGCTGAGGATTTTGGGTAAGAAACCACTGGGTGATTCACACAAGTCACACCTCCTAGACTGCCTCAGGTGTGTAGTTTTCAGAAATGTCTTGGTTTGGTAGGTTTCCCTAGATGGTTGCTGAGCCCAGGACCAAATACGCAGTTGCCCCATTGCAAAAACAAGGTTGTTTTGCAATAGATAATTTTGATGTGTTCATGTTGTGTTTTGGACCCTTCCCTTTCGCAGGCACCAGGCCTGCCCACACAAGTGAGGTACTATTCTTATCTGGAGATGTGGGGGAATGTTGGTTGGAAGGAAGTTTGTGGCTCTCCTTAGATTCGAGAACTTTGCAGCATCGAAATGTGAGGAAAAAGTGGTTTTTAGCTACATTTTGAGGTTTGCAAAGGATTTTGGGTAACAGATCTCAGGGAAAGCCCCTCAAGTCACCCCATCCTGGATTCCCCTAGGTGTATAGTTTTGAAAAATGGATAGGTTTGCTAGGTTTCCCTAGGTGCCCGATGAGCTAGAGGCCGAAATCCATAGCTAGGCACTTTGCAAAAAACACTTCAGTTTTCATTAGAAAATGTGATGTGTCCACGTTGTGTTTTGGGACATTTCCTGTTGCAGGCACTAGGCCTACCCACACAAGTGAGGTACCATTTTTATCAGGAGACTTGGGGAAATGCTGGGAGGAAGGAAATATGTGGCTCCTCTCAGATTTTAGAACTTACTATCACCGAAATGTGAGGAAAAAGTGTTTTTTCGTCAAATTTTGAGGTTTGAAAAGGATTCTGGGTAACAGAATTTGGTGAAAGCACCACAAGTTACCCCCACCCTGGGTTCCCCTAGCTGTCTTGTTTCTAAAAATACACAGGTTTGGTAGGTTTTCCTAGGTGCCGGCTGAGCTACAGACCAAAATCCACAGATAGGCACTTTCCAAAAAACAGGTCCATTTTCTTTGGGAAAATGTGATGTGTCCACGTTGTGTTCCCTGTCGCAGGCAATAGGCCTATCCACACTAGTGAGGTACCATTTTTACCAGGAGACTTGGAGGAACAGAGAATAGAAGAACAAGTGTTATTGCCCCTTGTCTTTCTCTATATTTTTGCCTTCCAAAGGAAAGACAGTGTGTAAAAAAGAAGGCTATTTGAGAAATTCCCTGTAATGCACATGCTGGTATGGGGATCCCGAAATTCAGAGATGTGCAAATAACCACTGCTTCTCAACACCTTATCTTGTGCCCAGTTTTGAAATACAAAGTACTATATATCCCCGGACCCAGAAGAGTCCAGCAGACGTAACGGTATATTGCTTTAAAAAATCTGCCATAGCTGGAAAAAGTTACAGAAGAAAATGCGTAGAGAAATGGCTGTTTTTTTCAACTCAATTTCAATATTGTTTTATTTCAGCTGTTACTTTCTGCAGAAAAACTTTGAAAGATCTACACAACTGATCCCTTGCTGAATTCAAAATTTTGTCTACTTTTCAGAAATGTTTAGCCATCCAGGATCTACCATTGGTTTCACATTCATTTCTGTCACTAACTGGAATGAGGCTAAAAAGGCAAAAATTAGTAAAAATAAGGTATGTCCCAGTAAAATGCCAAAATTGTGTTGGAAAATGTGGTTTTCTGATTCAAATCTGCCTTTTCTTGAAAGGAAGATGGTAATTTTAGCAACGCAAACCCTTTTTGATGCCATTTTCAGGGAAAAAAACACATGCTTTCTTCTGCAGCACTTTTTTCCCATTTTTCAGAAAAAAAACAAAATATTAGCTGTATTTTGACTAATTTCTTGGTCTCCTCCAGGGGAACCCACAACCTCTGGCTACCATTAGCCAGGATGTTGGAAAAAAAGGACCCAAATTTGGCATGGATAGCTTATGTGGACAAAAAGTTATAAAGGCCAAAGCGAGAACTACACCAAATAGCCAAAAAAAGGCTTGGCACCTGAGAGGGAAAAGGCCTGGCAGCGAAGGGGTTAAACACTAAGATGTGGAACCATGGCTGGTGTTAAGGAATTCTTTCTAATATTTAACAAGTTTTTGGCACAGTGATTCTCTGCAGAGCATCATGATTAATGAGTCATTTCTGAGTTTAGTGATGAGTCAAGAGAGGGAGCTTTAAGAACTGCTGTTGCACAAATGTTTCAGAATTAATCTTGTTCAGCTTTGCAGTGGAGCAGTGGTATCTGTACATTTATTTGTTTCAGTTTCATACAGAGCTCATCCTTTATGCTAACATTTTTTGGGTATGGTCTGTGCATATCTGTAGACAATTTACAACTTCGTATAAAGGAGAAGATCATGTCTAAACTATGGCCACCTAAAAGGCATTGTTCCTCCACTAGCTGATAAATCACTTGTTACAGATGTCTTCGATGTGATTTGAGGCCCCCAGCTTCAGATATTTGCGCCACCCACATTGAAGACATCTTTCCACAGGGAAAGGATGTGCTAAATGTATTTTCTCTAAACGGAAACAGGTATGGCAATTGTTTAAATTTGCTTCTTAAGCATTCCAGCAGCATGTATTACAATTATTTGTAGACTATGGGGTGAAATTATATAGAAGAGACCAAAATGGATTTGATGAGAGCAAACCATCCTACATAAGATCGTATCATAAACGACTATGTTTCCGTTTTGGAGTATGGTTTCATCATAAGCTGCAAAGAGATCCATGCTGTTTGGTGCTGATGCATTGCTGAAGCTTGTTTTGTGATTACCAGATTAAGGTAATTATTCGTGATTCATACTTGGATGTTTGCTGCTTTTTTTGGTTGATATGGCATTTATTAGAGCATCCACAAAGGCATTTGTAGAAGCAAGACTGTTTCTAAATTTAAGCTTGTGGTTTTGGGAGGACTAGGGGAATCAATTGATATTGGCCTGAAATAATGCACTTGTGGGTATGAGCTGATTGTTAGACATTGGCAGCCGGGACTTGGTCAATCAGCAATTATGGTGTGCTTTGTGGACATTTCAGACATCCTGTTCGTCTGTTTTTTTTGCATCCTCTAAGTGGGTGTGTTGCTGTATGTTATTGTGTGTCCACTGACTGGAAAAGGGTATTGTATTCACACCAAGCCAATTGCAGACTTAGAGTAATGATTTGTGGGCCCCTACGTTTCTGTAGGGACGAGTAGTTAATGTTTAATTTTCTGAAGAATTTGTTTGAGTGTGACTAGTTATGGGTTAAGGATGGTAATAATCTTTTGGTTCGTTTCACCCATGACCTTGTCACTGAATTCGTTTATGAATGCAAAAAGTGACTTCTAACTGCCCGAATTTACATTAGAGAGAGAGATCAGAAAAGCTTGTTTGACGTTTCAGCTTCTTCATTGAATAAAATACAACAACAAGGCAGTGGTGTTTATGGTTTTTCTTATGTTTAGAGAATATATGCTCATCAGTAATGCATTTAAGTAAAGACTGAGGGTGTTTGGCGTTCGCTGCTGTGTTCTAGATGACATATAGAAGTTTTATTTTTTAAATTTTGAAACTGGCAGGGCTAAATCTTAATAGGCAGATCACCTAAACTGTGTTTGGGGAATTAATGGGACATGCGGAAAAAGATAGTGTGAAGCATCCAGTAGAATTTCATGATGCATTGTAAGTTTGGAACGTGCCTGCTTGCCAGCAATTAGGTTTGAGGGAGACATTGTCAAAGTTTGCAATGATTAAAATTGTAAGTGCAACTACGGTGAGAGACAGTAGACTAATAAGATTTTCCATTAAAAAGACCCAGTATCCTCAAGCGGTGTAGTTGTGTGTGCAAATGGGATTGTGCTAGAAGAGTGTCCGCACATTGTTGTTTTAACAGGGGTGACAATCTATGTTTGTGAACTCCGGCAGCCAGATAGAATTCACCTTTATTATCTAACAGACACACTGATCTCACTTTATAATGCTTTGCTTCTTGAGTATTTGTCAATGTGACAATTTAGGACGTTTCCAAAAGATTACTTTTATCACAGTTATTTAGAAAACAACACCAAGTATTAGAAGAAACCCCGAAGAAGTAAAGAAAAGAATACAAAAACTAAAATTAAAGGAATTTTTTTTGATGAATCGTAAAGGAAAGAATAGAAGCTCACAACAGTAGCAAGGTTGTGTATATGTACATATAGTTACACAAATCAAATGTTTGTACAAACATATACTCTAAAAAGTCCAAATAATACACAATAGTAGACATACAATAGTTAACATACCATACAACAGTAGACAGCACAACACAAATCCACTGTGTTAACGATACACCCCTACTCCAATTAGGTAGATAGATCAAACAGATGGGTGCGGTCAAAGATATTGAGGAGTTTGCAAGAAATGTAATCAACATTTCAGTCTCTCGAGGACCGATGTGTGTGAAATCATCCTCACGACAATCGCACATTCTCCTGAACTAAATATCCAGTAATAGAAAAACTATTAGATAAGGTGGCACGGGTGGAGTGAAACCACCTAAAATTGGATTAGGTGAGATTACTATGCCCAAAATTAGCCTAAAATAAATTGCGCCATCCAATTTTTTTCAACAGTTCTGCACGATATTCAAAGTATCTACGGGCAAGGAGACTAATTATGAGTCCATGTGGACTAACAAAAAGAGAGCAGAATACTGTGACAAAAAAGCTAAATAAGTAGTGAATTTCGTCATCCAATAGAACCTCGTGTCCCTGATTACGCATTGCATTCCATGTATTTACAAACAATCAGCGTATTGGACAGTTAAGGCACCTACATATCAAGCCATTTTACAAACGAACCACCGGTACCGATGAACAGTTCCTGTTGAATGGTGCTCATGTGTTGCAACTATGTGAGCAAATAGGATTATGTTCTGACAATATTTTCGCAGATTGTTACTTTTACCTGTGATGATTATGTCAATGCACGCCAGCAGGCAGACAGAATTCAGCATCTAACAGCACACTCGTCCAGCTTAACAAATCTTTGCTTCTGAACTACTTGTAGTGTATTCTTCATTGATATGTGATGTATATATGAATATGCAGACCTGATTCAAAAGTATCTTATGTAATAAGTAGGACATGCTGTTAGAAATGGGGTCCAAGTAGGGACCACAATCCTAGCCAGAGTAAATTACAACACAATCCAAATTATCGGGTCCCCACCTTCTGGTAGCCTGGCACTGAGCAGTTGGGCTTAATTGTAAACTATTTGCGCAATAAATCACACAGTAACACCCCAGAAATACACCATACGGGTTTAGAAAAATAGATAATATTTATCTGAATAAAATAAGATCAAAATGACACAGATCCAAAAAGCACAAGTTGAAATGTCCCTTTTAAAATGTTTAAAAGAGTCTCAATCCTTAGAAATGAACAGTTGTTTCTTTGTTACAAACATGAGTTGGGATGCGTCAAAAATAACAATGCATGGAGATCTTAGAGGAGGAGATGCAACGAAAAATAAGGTATTGAGTCGGATTTTCCAGTGCAGTACAGTGGATGCATCATTTCGATGCAAGGTTTTGCGCAGTTTTTCGGTGCATAGGCGGTCATTCTGACCGCGGCGGTCGGCGCCCGCCAAGCGGTTCCCACCGAAAGACCGGTCCGCGGTCAAAAGACCGCAGCAGCCATTCCGGCTTTCCCGCTGGGCCGGCGGGCGACCGCCAGAAGACCGCCGGCCCAGCGGGAAAGCCCCTTCAACAATGAAGCCGGCTCGGAATGGAGCCGGCGGAGTTGCAGGGGTGCGACGGGTGCAGTGGCACCCGTCGCGATTTTCACTGTCTGCACAGTAGACAGTGAAAATCTTTGTGGGGCCCTGTTAGGGGGCCCCTGCACTGCCCATGCCAGTGGCATGGGCAGTGCAGGGGCCACCAGGGGCCCCACGGCACCCGTTCCCGCCATCCTGGTTCTGGCGGTGGACACCGCCAGAAACAGGCTGGCGGGAAGGCGGTCGGAATCCCCATGGCGGTGCTGCAAGCAGCGCCGCCATGGCGGATTCCCTGGGCCAGTGGGAAACCGGCGGGAAACCGCCGGCTCCCCTTTTCTGACCGCGGCTTTACCGCCACGGTCAGAATCGCCCAGGAAGCACTGCCAGCCTGTTGGCGGTGCTTCCGCTGCCCTCCGCCATGGCGGTCATGGACCGCCAGGGTCAGAATGACCCCCATAGTCTTGGCTTCTCCCTGTGATACAGGGATATTTTGAAATATAGGGATGATGCATTGAAAATCCTTGACATAATGGAAGAAGGAGCAGACGGGGCGTCAATCCAGTAGGTGATACGTCTAATTCTCCATTGCAAGGCAGGTGCTGCATCTAATTTTCAGCCAGGAAGTCAGTGCTCCATCATTCCTGTCGGCTGTGCGGCGATTTCTCAGCCACGATATAGGATTTGCGTCGCTTTCTGCAGGCATTGCGCCGTTTTTGATGCACAAGGAGTTTCTTGAAGAGGTGAAGTTTTTGATGGCCCTGAGACTTCATAAACAGGAGGCAAGCTCAATGCACGCACTTGGAGGGCAGTTTTGGGGAATGCAGAGTCCTTCCAGCAAAGTCAGAGTAAGCAGGGCAGCTGGGCAGCAGCAGGGCAGCAGTCCTTTTCAGCAAAGCAGTCCAGATGAGTGCTTTGGGCTGCCATGCAGCTCCTCTGACAGGGTGCAGATATAGGTCCAGAAGTGTCCGGTTTGGTAGGGTCAGAGACCCAGTTTATATACCCAAAAATGCCTTTGAAGTGGAGGAGACTTCAAAGAGTGGTTTTGAAGTGCACAAGTACCTTTTTCAGCCCAGTCCTGTCTGCCAGGGTCCCTGCGGGGGTTATCGGTACTTTGCGTGAGGACAGGCCATAGGCCCTTTGAAATGTGTCAGGGCCCTTCACCCTTCAAGCCCAGGAAGACCCAGTCAGGATATAGATTAATGCAGATGTGACTGAGTGCCCTGTGTTTGTGGTTGTGTGGGTGAAATGCACAAGGCAGCTGTCAGCCAGCACAGACCAGATGTTGACTGGAGACAGGCTGTAAGGCACAGATACTTTTAAGTGCAGAGAAATGCCCACTTTATAATAGTTGCATTTCGAATATAGTAATAGTAAATCCAACCTCACCAATCAGTAGGATTCCCTATTACAATTCTGGCCATCCTAAATATGACCTGGTTACTCCTTCCAGATCAGAAGTTACCACTCAAAAGTATATGAGGGCAGTCCCAATGCTAGTCTATGAAAGGAGCAGGCCTCACAGTAATGGAAAACACATTTAGGAGTGTTTCACTATAGGGACATATAAAAGACATATATACATGTCCTGCCTTTTACCTACATAGTACTCTGCCCTATGTGTTCCCTAGGGCCTTTCTTACGGTGACTTATATATAGAAAAAGGGGAGTTTAAGGTGTGCCAAGTACCTTTAAATGTCAAGTCGAAGTGCCAGCACAACTACACACACAGGCCTTGCAATGGCAGGCCTGAAACATGGTTGAGGGGCTATGTATGTGGGTGGCACAATCAATGCTGCAGGCCCACTAGTACATTTATTTACATGCCCTGGGCACGTGTAGTGCACTTTACTAGGGACATATAAGTAAATCAAATATGCCAAATGGGGATGAACCAATGTTACCATGCTTAAGGGAGAGAGCATATGTACTGTAGTACTGGTTAGCAGTGGCAAAGTGTGCAGAGTCCTAAAAACCAGCAAAAACAGTGTCAGAAAAGTGGAGGGAGGCAGGCAAAAAGTTGGGGGATGACCACTCTAAGGCTGTCAGGTTCAACACATGCTTATTAAATGAAACAGTGTGTAAGCAGGAGTATTATAATGTGATACCTTTCATCAAACTCAAAAGTAGGCATGATTTGTATAATGTGACAGGTGGTTATGCCCCAGAAGTCCCTCCCCAGAAGTGACATCAATTCTGACTCATGTGACCCTCCAGTGATTTCACTGTTGACCCCTAATCCAGAAATTACATCACTCAGGCCCATGTAACCAGATTGTGATGTCAGCGGTGAGCCCTAACCCGGAGGTGACGTCACTTCTGGCTCATGTGACGAGGTAGGGATGTCACCCATGAACCCTAACCCGGAAGGCCCTCCTCCGGAAATGAAGAAATTGCAACGTCACTTCCAACTCATGTGACCAGGTAGTGATGCCACTTATGAACCCTAACCTGGAAACCCCTACTCCAGAAATGAAGTCTTTGCAACGTCACTTCAGGCTCAAGAAAAGTTTTTTAAGAAGCAACCGCCTTAATACAGAATTTATTTGCACTGGCAACTTAGGTAGAGTTTTAGGAACAGTACAACATGTGAAAAGTACTGCCCCGTTAGATCTATCATGTTCAGATATTGTTTGGGGTTTTTGAACTCTCTATACAGCTATAGTATAGAGCTGCAGAAGGTCGGTGATAGCTGTACATCTTTGCAAAGGTGTGTGCTTGTCAAGGACGACAGTAACACATTTGTAAATATTCAATATGTCAAGCCTGACTATGTAGCAATTTCTAAGATCCCCTTTGACACTTTGTCAGTTTTGATATTTGACAGTCAGTCATAGGAAGTGTCCTCTAAATACCGGGAAAGTGATTATGAAGCTTCATGTAAGACCGCAATGCAACAGTGAAACTGAAAATAAATCAACATGGTATTCATGAAAAAATATGGAGACCGTCCCCCATGTAGGGAATATTACCGTAATCAGGCTAGATATGGAGGTCCCTTTTTCTTTCATAACATCTGTTATGTATCATGCCGGGAAAGAAGGCTTTTTTTCAAAGCTTGTTTAGAATTGCTGTACCTTTTTTAAGAAAAGGGTTTGAAATAGCCAAACTCAATGCTTAAAGCTTTATCTGCAAACATTGCTTAGGATGTAGTGGGCTCCGTTACATCAGCTGTTGCTGAGCATATGAACAAACAGCATCAAGAAGGAGCTGGACTTCTGTTCAGGCCTAAGATTGGTACCAAAATGATTGGAAAAACATCAAGCCAACTGGGTCCACCACTGCCTCATAAAAAAAGGAAGCGTACTTTGAAAGTCTCTCACAAAACAGGAAGATCTGTGAGTCGGATTTCGTGTCCCCTCTACCCCCTTACACCAGATGGCATATTCTGCACTCCGCCCTGCCCCAGCCCTTATAACTGCCCCTTCCACTCCCTACCTTGAGCCCTACACCACCCTGCCCTAAAAGTAACCTGCCCTGTCCTAAAAACTACCCTGATCCTCTGCCCCTTCCCTAAACCTTAAAACCTACACCGCTCTGTCCTAAAAACTACACCAACCCCTCGCCCTGAACCCTAAAACCTACCCCACCCTGTCCTAAAAACTACCCGACGCCCCACCCTGAACCTTAAAACTATCCCCATCCTGTCCTAAAAACTAACTCATCCCCCCACCCTGAACCCTAAAACCTATCTACCCTGCCCTAAAAACTACTCTGATCTCTTCCCTGGACCCTAAAACCTACCCTGCACTATCCTAAAAACTATCCCACCTCCCCACTGAACTGTAAAACCTACACTGGCTAGTCCTAAAAACTTCCCTGACCCTGCTGCCCTGAACCCTAAAACCTACACCGTACTGTCCTCAAAACTACCCTGACCCAACACTCCCGCCCTGAATCCTAAAACCTACCCTGCCCCAAAAACTATCCTGACACCCCTGCCCCCGCCCTGAATCCTTAAACCTATCCTGCCCTGTCCTAAAAACTACACTGACCCCGACTGCCCCTGCCCTGAACCCTAAAACCTACCCCACCCTGTCCTAAAAACTAACCTGACCCCCACCACAGCTCTGAACCCTAAAACCTACCCTGGCCTGTCCTAAAACTACCCCAATCCCCCACCCCCACCCTGAACCCTAAATATACCCCACCCTGTCCAAAAAAATACCTTAACATCCTGCCCCACCCTCAACCCTAAAACCTACCCCGCCCAGTTCTAAAAACCTCCCTAATCTCCTGTCCCTGCCCTGAATCCTAAAGCCTCCCCAGCCCTGTCCTAAAAACTACCCTGACCCCCTGCCACGAACCCTAAAGCCTACCCTGCCCTGTCCTAAAAGCTCCCCTGACCCCCCCTGCTGTGAACCCTAAAACTTACCCCACCCTGCTCTAAAAACTACTGACCCCTCGTCTGTGCCCTGAACCCTAAAACCTACCCCAACCTGTCCTAACAACTGCCCGACTCCCCCCCGGGCCCTGAACCCTAAAACCTTCCCTGCCTTGTCCTAAAATGACCCCCAACCTGCCCTAGCCCCACTTACCCAGCCGCTGCATTCCTCTCCCGGGTGTTCCTGCTGTGTGCCTGAACCAGGCATGTGCATGGTGCCTTAACCATGCATTTTCGTGGTTCTGGCACAAGTGTGGTTTAGGCAAGCATTGTAACAATTGTGTGGTTAAGGCCTGCATGTTACGGACGCATAGTAAAGGCTGTTTCCCTTGAAGATGCCCATATGATCATATTGATTAAATATGCCAGCTTTTCTGCTTTTGCATAGACATTCATTGAAACACAATTGGAGAATTGACAGCGCCTCACCCAACCAACATCCACACACAACAAACAAAATAGCCCCTTACCTAACCACATGGAGATGTTTCATGCCTTGTCGAGGGAAGGAGGCACTTTTGAATTGTTACCTATATAATACAATACAATACAATGCAGTACAATCCAAGACGAGGGACATGAATAAGACAATATATCATAAGAAGGGAATTTAGCTTTGCATGTGTAACCTCAGTGCATTAGATCTGAAGAAAAGTGCAAATCAATTTTTAAAATGAAAGAATTTGACTCATGCACTCATTTTTGTTTCATTAATATTTGGGTAACCTCTGATGAAGTAACTAAGGATTACAGTTAAGATCCAGCAAACATCCTTGTAGTTTAGGGAAACAAAGGCCAGATGTACTAAGAATGGATTTGCAAAAAGGCAGCTACTAATTGCGCACTTCATTTATTAAGGGCGACATGATTTTAGCAAACCAATCTATGTATTTATAGGTGAATTTGCAAAATAGGGAACCACAGTGGGTCTCAGACTGACCTGCCTAATGAGGTTTAATTAGACAGATCTCAATTTGTAACTCACTATAATTAGCTACAACCCAATTTCCTTACAGAAACCCCGACTGCTTTTAAAAAAACCTTTTTATTTTTTAAAGGTATTAGTGAAAGTCACTGTCTGCTGCTCCTGTGGAAGCCACCCCAATTCCCGAAGGTGAAGGAGTCAAAAATGGACCCCTTTCCTTTTTTAATGAGTTACCACCCCAACTTGGGAGTTTGTATCATTTCAATAGTTTGCAACTGGAATTATGGTAGCAAATCATTGATGCATCTGGATGTGAATAACTATTTGGAAGGGATGCTCAAACTACTATCCTTCCAAATAGTGATTCAAAAACCAATTTTAAACCCATTTAACGGTTCAATTTTTTTTTCTTTATCGCTAAATTGGTTTCATAAATAAAAGGGTTTTAGCACTACCAGCAATTTGCTGTGTTTGCAAATGCTAAAACACTTAAGGCCATGTTTACAAGAAATTAAGCACGACTGAGCTATCACAGTTTAATGCTGGCTACATCATTTCCCACCGCCATGCTTGCACCATATTTACAAAACAGCACAGTGAGGCAGTAAAAAATGGTTGGTGTAAAACAAAATGACACCAACCTTTGCGATATGTCATAAAAATGACGCAAAAGTGGAGCTAGCATAATTAGCGGCACATTTTTTTAACACTAATCATGCTAGCATTACTTTTCCCTTAAAAAGCTTAAAAAAAGAACACCCAAATGCCAAAGAGAAGCAATGAGGTAAAAAGTGGAGAAGCCAGGACAGGAGCAACCCCAGAGAGACGCCAGTCAGCCTAGTACATGCCAGGATGAACAGACAGATTCCCAGGAGAAGGGGAAAAGGAAGAGGAACTGTTGCTTCAGTGAGGAGGAGAATCAGATCCTGATCACAGAGGTTAAGGAGCACCAACACCAGCTACTCATCACTGCTAAACTGCCAATAAATAGAAAGGAGGCCATATGGCAGTACATGGTTGATAAAGTCAACAATGTGGCAGAGGTCAAGAGGACTGTGACTGGTTGTAAAAAACACTGGCCTGATTGCAAGCGCAGAACTAAAGAAAAAGTAGCCAGCAACAGAAAGGCAGCACTGCAGACCAGAGGTGGAAGTCTGGCACCCCAGGAGGACCTGGACGAGCAGGGGGAGATGGTGGCAGCAGTCATCCTGGAGGAGTTAGACACTAGAGTCCAGGAACAGCACACTGCGGCACATAATGAGTGACAACAAACAGAGTAAGTTGCAGTGGGGGGCAATATGGTTGATAACTAATGGTACATGGGTGAGGCACATAGGAGCACTCTATGCATGCAAAAGGGCTGCGTGGGGGCACAATTATGGCAAAACACCAAACACATGCAATGTGCACTGACCCCCCCCCCACACACATCATATGGACAGACCACTTCACAACCATCACACCATTCCCTTCACCATATCAACTGAACCATGTGGCCATGTTTATCTCTTGTTGGCCATAGTGTACCAGGGTGGGCCATCAAGGGCAGGGATACGCCTTTGTGCACCACTGGAGAAGGGCACTAATGTAACATGCACACAACATATGGGGCATATCTGTCATTACCATCTGTGCTGGTGCACAGTTTGCTGCCATGTGCCTACGCAGGCATGCCTGCACCATGCTGCAAGGGTGTCTGTGATTTGGGGATAATTGCTGTTGTGCACAATACCAGGCTCCCGTGGTATTTTTGACTTTCTATGTGTGATGCACAGTGCAGCACATAGAGAAACATGACATTACTGGGACAAACAAAGATATCACTCAACCCCATGTCACTACTACACAAACCCTGAGGTGGTGTATGAAACTGCAGCAATTTCAGATGTGAATATCAGGGAAGGCCTCAGAAGTTGGGTGAGTTACATGTGTGTTTTGTGGGAACCCCCCCAGCAACACATGTGGAATAACACCTACACGCAGTGTGGGATACAAAAGGGGCAACCACCTCTTGTGTATGGGATTGTAAGGGAAGATGTTCCTTCATGCACAACAACACTCAGTCCTGCAACACAGGAACCCTCACACTCATGCTGCAAGGAGGCCTGCGCCACAGGGAGGAGTGTTGTTTTGTAGGAAGGGACGCCTTCCTGTATAATCCTATACACAGGAGTTGGTGGCATCTTAATTTGGGTGGTTCAGGATACAGCACACATGGTAAGAGGTGACTAAGGATCAAGCATGTGGAGGGTTCACACTCTTGCATCACTGTTACAATAGGTGAGTTGTCAGAATATTGTGACACATAATATAAATGATAGATCTGGCAGTGCAACAGATTCTGTACTTTCCCCTATTTGTTGCCTGGGAACACTCCAGCCAACACCCATGCCATGCAACTGCCATGCAGTGTAATGCATGAAGGGAGTCTACATGCAGAAGCCCCAAAAAAACCACACAAGATGGCTCAGATTGGACTAGGAACTGTGGACTGGCATATTGTGCCGATGGTGCATTCCACAAAATGACACTGGTGGCACAATGTGCCACTAAGGACCCATAAATGAGGGACCTGGTGCGTGGCTCTTCACCATGTAAGTGAGGCACCATGATTAACAACCTAATGACTCATGTAAACAACTAACACAGATCAACATTGACATATCTACATCTCCTGCCAGAGCATGATGCCATATCTCATGGCCAGCTGCCTGTCCTGGACTTCACCGATGATGGCGATGACCAGGTGCAAAGCATCAATTCCGATACTCTCCAGCAGATCCTGGGTGACATCCAGACACCATCTCGGGTTGCAGGGAGGACACAAAGTGTGGTGAGGTCTCCATAGGAACCACCCAACAGACAACACACACCACCTACCACCTCATCCACAGCCCGGACTCTCAGGACCAAGATATCATCCTGGAAAATGCAGCAGTAGGAGTCCAGAAGGAGCTGGCACAGTAGGTGTGGGTGGGGATGGAGACCATGGTGGGCAGCCTAGTGGGAGTCCAGAGGTGCCTCAGTCTGGATAGGACAACTCTGCTGCCATTAGAGACACCAACTCTTGGCTAGGTTGACTCCAGCAGTCCCTGGTCAACATAGCTGGTGTCCTGAGGCAGAGGCTTGAACGACTGCGCTCACAAAGTGCCACTTGCATGATTGACCACAGGCTGGGGGCTATCCAAACTATCCTGGAATCCATGCAACAGATGCTGAGCTCCCTCAGTGACAACCTGGCTTCCTACCACAGTGATGTAGTTGCTGTGTTGCAAGACCAGCAGTATCTCCTTGATGCCTTTCATCTATCGACAGATGACAGCTGCCGGGACCTTTGAATCCACATCTCCAGCCCCTGATGTGTGTGTGCCTCCTTCCACTTCAACACCAGCACCACCCATGGCAGGGAGGCACCACACACATCAGAGGATGAAGATGTAGAAGTAACATAATTCACCCAACATAACCACCCGGGTAGCTACAGTCTGGCACATGAACAGTTTCTCTTTTACTATGTGCTGAAGATCATGCCAGTCACACATGTGAACTGTCCTTGTGGCCAATTCATATCTATTGGCTCATGGCATGTTGCCTACCTTGGACTCTGTCTAGTCTTCCTATAGTTTGGGATCTCTCATGGGGTTAGTCTCCTGTGTACTGTACAGTACAACCAATAACATGATTTCACAACCAGATAAATGTACCCTAGACATCAATTGTCTTGAATCAATGTCTGAGGCAGGAAATATGTGAACTTTATGCATTATGCAAAGCCTATACACTGAGGGGCCTATGTACCAAAAGAATAGGCAGCATGGTGCCACAAGCAATGTAGATGTGCTGAGCTGCGTCATAACTAAAAAGCAGGTAAGTACTGTATGCAATAGGATAATGGCCAACCATGTTTCTCTGTCCTCGAGCGCTAGTGCAGATGCAGCTGTCCAGTGCCAATGCAGGCACACTTGCACCATACTGCAAGGGTGTCTGTGTTGCAGGGATTAGATGTTTATGTGCAGGAAGTCTTCCTCCCTACACATATACAAACAGTAAAAGCTCCTTGCTCCTACTAGGTAGGTGGTAACATGCTGCACACAACAATATGCAAAACCCTAGCAAAGGATTTGTCTGTCTCCCTGTTGTGCCATGCAAACCACACCTCTGGGCTAACATCATTGTTTTGGCACTAAATCAGGTCCACATTCCATTGTACATCTGAGGCAGTTTCAAATGCAATGGGTGTTGCATGGCTAAGCCCACAGCAACACCCATTGCATGTCCCTCTGCCACACAAATCTGCATTGTGGTGACCCATGTATACAATGCAGTGTTAAACCACCCAAAGTGGCTTTATGCCACCTTGAAAATATGTGAAAGGACAAAATTCCACTGGAGTATCACAAAAGGAGAGGTGCTAGGGGCTTGTCATTATGCCCCTGAGTATTTGTGTAAAGGATATGTGTGGATTTGTAACATACACAAAGTCACACACACACTGTCTGGTACATGTTTTAAGTGAGTTATAGCTATGTGAACAAGCATGATGAACCTCAGTGTCCCAAGCCTGGCATTTGACAATTAACATGCATGCATTGTGATTGTGATAGCTGACACCAATCACTACACAAGGATGGTAGTTACAGGCAAACCATTGATGTCACAGTTGAGTGATGCACGTGTAAGAGTCTGAGGGACAGTTGTGAGTGCCTCAGTCACAGTATCCAGATTTAGAGGAAGCACAATTACAACAACAAAATGACAATGCATGAAATGCAGTATGTATACCTGCTTTGGGATTTGTATCCATGCACATCCAGAGTGTCACATACATTGCTGAAAGTTGTCTGGAGTTGCAGTGACACCATTTCCAACCTGACAGGAACTTGTGCATAGGGGATACAGTTAGTCACATCTGTGAACTAACCACAACTTGCAAAGGCATGTGCCTAACGTGACCTGTGCATACATGCTAACACCTAAGTAGTAAATCAGAATGGAAACCAGATATTAGGAATAGTAAAATGATTTATTTAACTACAAAACACCTGTTGGGCCCTTAACTCCGGCCACATGTCCATACTTTATCACTGTTATGGGACCCATGTATCATGTCCAACATTTCCATGGCCTTTGCTACACATGTTGCCACCAGTGCAATCATTTCCTGGGATGCACATCATACACACAACTGCAACCATACATTACATCTCCTGGTTTAGCCTACTATGTTTGTGGTACATACACGTACTTGGTACATGGCATTGCATACAACATACAATTGCACACACAACACTTGCATGACACATTACACATACAGATTGTTACTCACTGGTTGCATCGCGGTCACCGAAGCTTGCCACCTCTCCAATAGTGAATGGTTGGGGTCCACCTGAAAGAGGGAACATGAAACAGGGCACTGTGAATGATGAACAATGAACACTTCAGACAACTATTACACATCAGACATCATTACCCAATAAGCCTTGTATACCTATGTCGATTAATGCTCAATGATGGCACCATGCTTGTCTCAGTGACATGCATTGGTAGGGCAGGCTAAAATGTACACATACCTGGTGGAACCTTTCATAAGTTTCATGGTTAGGGGGCGTGGCCAACATGGCGACCAGAGTGGCAGCATAAACTGCAGGTTCGATCCCTGGCCCTATAAACATCCTGTTTGCGGCGCCATCACCTCTTCCGAGGGTGCCCGACGCCACACACCCAACTGCCCGGGACTTGCTCTGGCAGCCGCACCCACACATCGGAGCTCGCGGCCGCCGTTTAAGAGTCAAAGCGGCCCGCCGTGCTGCTGGCTCCTCGGCCGTGTCTGCAGCCCACGCACTCACCGCTCTGAGCGCTGTGACGCCTCCAGGGGCTTGACGCCAGAGGACGGACCCGCGCCTCAGCCGGAGGCCGGGAAGCAGGGGCTCCGGCCCTATGCACTGCGCTGGTGATGGGCGCTGCACCCTTGGCTGCTCTGCGGGGCGGTGGCGCTGATGCGGAGCGGACCTGCCGCGGCGCTGCGCCCCAGCCGTGGATGCCTGCTGGAGCAGGCTAAATTCTTTAAAGACCAACGCGCAAGGGGGGGCTGCAGGCCTTCGCGCCCCGGCTCCCCTGCGGGAAGCTGCACACGATTGATCTTGCTGGGTCCGAGGAAGATAACCAGCGCTGGAAACCAGGGTATCCGTCTCAAAGAGAGTGGTGCTATCAACTCCTCTCTCTTTGTTCTTAGTAAAGGTGTTGATGCCCTAAATCAGAGTTTACCCAGGATTCCTTACAGGGACAGCAAGCTAACCAGACTTCTGCAGGACTCTCTAGGAGGCTCTGCCCACAGTGTTCACTGGGAGATGGCGCGCTGGATGCCCTGCTGTGCCCTGAGGATTGGGGAAGTTGCTACCGGCCTGGTGGAGGCCCACCAGTGTAAAGGCCTCGGTGCAGCTGGGAAGCGGGCCTGCAGCCCAGTACCTGGGCCTAAATCTTCACCAAAGACTCTACAAACTCAAAGTCCCTCCTGGTACCAGCCTGTGCTGCACCACAGGAGTGGTGTAGCGACAGAAATGACGACTGAAGACAGGAACGCGGAAGGGCGCTAAAGTGAAGGGAAAACTGAGGTGAGCCTTTTGGCGACACTTACCGAGTCGCAGTGCGCAAACGCGTTTTACACCTCCCCCCGCACCACGTCATATGGAGTAGCTGCGAGGCCCTAACGAAGCACATGAGGCACCATCCTTGCCCCTTCAGGCCCTACACACAACCCTCCATCAGTGCAACTACCTCCAAACCGTGCAAGCAACTGCTAACATATTTGTCCATTACCTATCATCCATCATTGACTCTTCTTGCTCCTCTACTTCTCCGTCACCCCGGCGTGGATATGAGGCCTTGCTGCTGTTTTATGTGGTGATAAGTATACTACACACTTGACCCCTTCATTGTCTGGAACCAAGTGGCGCAGTAGGCATACGTCGAAGCTCTAAAGTATTCTACTAATCACTGGGTACTAGCCCGGTCGCAGTACAATGGTCCTGGTATTGGGAGAGACGTCTCCCAAACTCCGCTAAGTACTTCGCCGACTCCAGTATATTGATTCTGGTCTTCAACAGTTATCCACAGCTCTCTGGAACTGAATTTGCACCACGTCGCGGCTTGCTTCTCTGCTCCCCCCGCCTGCACTGCATCCAACCGATCCTGCTCCGTCAGTGTCCACTTGGAACTGCACTTGTCAAATGGTCAAACCAAAAACCCCACGCGCTCCTCTGGGCAAAATGGACCCCGCCATTTCCTCCTCCTCGGAGGCCCACGGTACCATGCAACTGGCTTTGCAGAAAATGGAACTCACCTTACAATCACACATGTCACAATTTGAAAAGATATTGCAAGCCATTCTCGACACCAAGTCCACCCTGGAAGCCAAGATAGACTTGGTGACAGAAGACCTCAACATACTCCGTACGGATCAACACGCATTGGCCGACAGGGTGTCTGAACTAGAAAAAGACTCTGCAACCCTCCTCCGGACCGTGAAAGAAATTCAATCACAATTGTCTCACTTAACAACCGAAGTGGATCTCTTAAAACGTAGAGCTGAAGATGCAGAGGGCAGATCTCGGCGTAACAACATTCGCTTGGTGGGGTTCCCTGAACGTGTCGAAGGCCCCAGCACAGAATTATTCATAGAACAATGGCTCACGGACACGATTCTTAAAGACAATATCCCGAAGTTCTTCTCTGTCGAACGTGCCCACAGGATCCCTGGTAGACCCCCTCCACCTGGTGCACAGCCTCGTCCGGTGATAGCAAGACTCCTTAACTACGGCAAAGACCTCATCCTACAGTTATTTCGCAAGTCTGGTCCGATACACTTCGAAAATGCAATGATCACCGCTTATCCCGACTTTACAGCAGAAGTTCAGAAGAAGCGGAGTTCTTTTTATCGCGTCAAAGAATGCCTTTGCAAACACAACATCAAGTACGCGCTGATGTTCCCAGCCAGACTCCGGGTGGAAGATGACGCACGGGTACTTTTCTTCAATACACCAGAAGACGCCTGGACCTGGCTACATGCCTCTCTTAAGACGAGGCGAAGACAACGAAAAAACAAGGCACTAAACCCTCACTTGAACAGTCACAAACGGAACGCTCTCTTCTCTTGCAGGCCACATCCAGATTCGTCAACATGTTGCCAACAGCCCTGTCTATTCTAACTGACGCGGAACTAGACCACGACATAAACTCCGACTCGACGGAGTCTACACGCGGACCTACCCTCACGCCACGCACAGCAGACGATATCTGCTAGGACAAGCAAGCACCACCTATTTCCGTTCCTTCTACACAATAACATGGCCTCCCCCCACAAGCTGCTCAGAAATGGCCTGGCGACACCACTGATCTGTCACTGCAGCGTGCTGCCCGCCTGTGGTCCCGGGCGGTGAACCCCGTACCGTGAGTAATTAGGGCAAGGCAATTCCATGACTTTGATCTAATGTCCTTCGGCAGCCCCCTGCTAAATAAGGACTGTTCTCCCATGCCGGCTATCGCTGGTATTTTTTTCGATTTTTCATTATTCCAGTTGATGTTATGTGTTGTTTTTGGGTGTTTTTTTTTGTTGTTGTTGGTTTTGTCACATGCTAATTAATCATAAACACAGTGACAGATGTGCATATGTGCATATCACGTCTACCTTATCAATAGGCTTGCACTTAGCAACACTAAGCTTATTTACTGGCTAGCCTTGGAGGGTAATCAACACAATATTTCCGCAATGGGGATGGAGGGCACTCATCTCTCGGGTCTTGTTAAACCTAAAATTACCTCATGGCCTCCCAAACACAACAAAGTATCTTGAAATATAAGATACTCACATGGAATATCAAAGGTATGGCAACACCTCGCAAGCGGCAAAAGGTTCATGCATTCCTTAAAAGACATCAGGTACACATAGCCCTACTACAAGAGACACACCTCTCTAAATCCACGCTGGAAAGCACACGTTCAAAATGGAAAGGACAATTGCACGGTATCACTTCCTCATCCTTTGCTCGAGGGGTGGCGATCTGGATTGTTCCCGGGGTCCCATTTAACACATCTCATACACAACGCGACCCAAACGGTAGATATGTAATACTAGAGGGTGTCCTCGACGGGTCCCCCTTAGCACTAGTAGCACTATACTCCCCAAATTCAAATCAACGCGACTTTCTGAGTACGCTTACCACTGGTAACCTTAGTGACCCCACATTAAAGTGCATATGGGGGGGCGACTTTAACAGCGTCCTAGATGCTCACATAGACCGTTCATTTCCCCCACTTGCAGCGGCTTCATCCAATCGTGCCTCACAAGCACTAACAAACTGGGCCTCCAATAACGGTCTGAGGGACATCTGGAGGATCGGTCACCCCTCCCACCGCGAATATTCTTATTACTCCTCTGTGCATAAGTTACATACCAGAATAGACATGATTTTTGCATCCGCAGCCATAATCCAGAAAGTGTGCACGACCGAATACCTAGCACGCACCATATCAGATCATAACCCGCTCTGCGCAATAATTACCTGGGGCCACACTCGCATACCAACATGGCGACTACAGACAGAAGCTCTCTTAAACCCCCCCTTTCACGCAGAAATGTCTAAGTGTTTGGCTGATTACTTCTCACTGAATAAAAATACAACATCATCTCGCGCTATAGAGTGGGATGCCCACAAAGCGGCAATATGCGGACACTGCCTCGCGGACACAGTGGGGGTAAGAAGGACACTCACCAAAGAACTACAAGTCTTTGAGGTTGAACTCTGTAAAACAGAGGTTGAGGTCTCCAGAAATGAGTCCACAATAGCAGCACTGAATTCGCTCAGAGCTGCCCATAGAGAAGTAGACACCAGACTATGTAAGCATGACTACAGACACTACATGACACGACAACACGCTGAGGGGGACAGGTTGGGGAGACTGCTAGCGTGGCTGACCCGCCAACCCTCGCAATCATCACCTATCTGCGCTATACGCTTGAACTCCGACGTCATTACCAACACCCAAGCAGGAATTAATGACGCCTTTTCTCCATACTACCGCACCCTATATATGCCTCCCCCCCCCCCACCGGAGCAGCAATTGGCTGACATAATATCACTAGTTTCCCAAAACCAACATATCTTCGACAATGCCACCGCTTTAGAGGGTCCTATTACTATAGAAGAATTGCGCTCAGCTCTGGCACAAATGGCATGTAGCAAAACCCCTTGCTCAGATGGCCTTCCGGTAGAGTATTTTAACTCCCATGCTACCCACCTCCTACAACCACTCATAGAGGTATTCAACAAAGCGCGCAATAAATTGCATTTACCGGATTCCATGCGTGAAGCCCTAATAGTTGTCCTTCCAAAAGCTGGCCGGGACCCTCTTGACGTCAGATCATACAGACCGCTTTCTCTCCTCAACACAGACTGCTAATTATTGGGGAAATACTGGCAAACAGACTACTCCCTTACTTATCACGCTTAATACACCCTGATCAATCTGACTTTATTCCAGGGAGAAGCACCTTTTTAAATATTAGAAGATTGATCCACATAATACACAACAACACAGAATCAGAAGCGGTAGCCCTCTCCCTAGACATTGAAAAAGCGTTCGATACGTTGAGCTGGGACTATCTTTTACGCACACTCAAAGCGTTTAGATTCGGCCCTGGGTTCATTAGTTAGATCAAAACGCTCTACTCCAAACCCACAGCTCGAGTTAAAAATGGTGGGGCTATCTCAGAAGCATTCCCTATAGGCAGAGGCACCAGACAGGGTTGTCCATTATTCCCTTTACTATTCGCTATAGCCATGGAACCATTAGCAATTCAGCTGCATAGCTATGCACACATATGGGGCATCTCCGAAACTAGCACACATTATATTATATCCTTATACGCAGATGATGCCCTGATATACCTGCGTAATCACTCCACCTCTATGGCAGGGGTGTTATTAATGCTTGACTCCTTTGCCCTTGCCTCTGGTCTACGTGTCAACTGGTCCAAGTCAAGTATTTTCCTCCTTACCCCCATACCAACCGTCCTTCATACGGTATTACCACAATATCAGCTGCCATGGTCACACACCACCTTTAAATATCTCGGGATACAAATTTATCACTCCATTGCCGATCTGAAAGAGGGCAATATCGACAGGGCACTTAGCACTACCCGCAACTCATTGTTGTTTTGGAGTTCACTTCCCCTATCCCCCATGGGTCGAGTAGCAATAGCCAAAATGATTATCCTCCCCAGATTCTTATATTATTTCACTGCCCTTCCACTATGTTTACCACGTTCGTTCTTTCGTAAATTGCACTCCTTGTTAACTGACCTGCTCTGGGGCAAAGACAGACGTAGAGTGGCGTTGTCTATAACACAATACCCGCTAGAAGCGGGAGGACTGGGCATGCCTAACTTTAAATTATACTATGCAGCTGCCCAGCTGCTGTGGTTAACCACATGGCTCAGGGAAACCCCTCCTCCCGAAGGCATAATGCTGCAAGCATATATAGCCCTGCTAACGATATTATCCTCACTTTTATCCGGCTCTAACAGCGTATCGCCAAAACCCATATTGTTGGAAGCAGTTCGTTTCTGCTGGTGTAGATACGTTCAAAGCAAGTCCCTTTCACCGCTTTACTCTCTACCACTACTTCAATTGCCAGGCACCCAAATTCTCTCATCACACCATGATACACGTGACATAAGCACACTGAATGTGGGCGATTGCCACTCTAGCTCCGCTGTGCGCACCTTTGTTGAACTAGTGGCCGCTGGGGTTATGCACACTGGAGCCTTTTTGACGTATAGCGCCATTAAACGGCTACTTAGTAGCCTCTGGGGCTTTGGCAACAACGTACCATCCGAGTCTCAATTACTTACCACTATCCTTACTATAGGTAACACAAAAGGCATCATAACTAAACTATATAAAGTATTGTTAGATGGAATCTGCTCCCCCTTGCCTCTCGCTACAGCACGCTGGGACCCCGTCCTCCCTTCACTATTATCACAAAAAACTTGGATCGCGGCTCTCACAATGATTAAGTCAATATCCCGCAATCCCAGACTGCTTTATACCCAATTCAACTATATCCACCATTCCTATCTATCCCCGGCCCACATCCAAAGAATATACCCGAGCACAAACCCGACATGTCCCAGATGCGCCACTCCGGCGGCACATTTTTACCACATTTGCCGTACTCGCGGCGTAGCGTTTCCTTAGCATGGAAACACTGTTTCTGGATCGATCTTAATATATTACAAGAGCTTTGAACTACACAAGCTCGCAAATACTGAGCTTAAAAGAACTAAGATATGTTGGTGTACTGAGCAGTAATAATAAGAACATTACCTACCTTTGAAGTAACATTAAAGTTTTTGGAATTGGGAATATATAAGAGCCCTGAAGAAGTCGCTGGGGACTAAAGGACTTCCCCATGATGAAACACGTGTTGGCTCGTAGTGTTTTTCCTTGAAGGATGCTGTAAATTTGAAGATGTGATCCAATAAACTTCTGGATTGGATTGGACTTTATAAAGATTGGCGTGATATTTCAGACTGTGCTCTTTTGAACTTTACTCACTTGAGTTTTGACTTACTGGATTTGTGAATAGAAAACTTTGGGCGAGGGGGGCCTCACATTGTGTTAAGTATTGTTGGGTTCATTTTGAACCTCGAAGGGATGGGTGTTTTCCCTTGTGTAGGCAACCCCTAATGTTATAATTGGCCAATTAGTGTCCTGAGCGCCAGTAGTCCCCTGTTATTACACCCCATTTCACTTATTCACTTTTACCACATGGTCTGGAGCTGCCACTCCATAAACTCGGCTTGGCACCACGCCACGGACGTCACAGCATATATTGCATCCCATGCTCTGTTGCCCACTCCAGACTCTTGTTTACCTGGCATACGTCACCGAACCAAAAGCGATAAACACACACATAGATTCATTGACTTAGCATTCGCCGTCTTTAAACGCCTAATAGCTACGCACTGGAAGGCCCCACACGTTCCATCCCATTCTGCTTGGCTTCGCGACTTACACAGTCGCTCACAAGCCGAAGCTCAGACACTACGCCTACTACAACATAGAGGCCTTCTACAAGACAGACCCAAAGTCTGGGACACTTTTGTGGTAGCCATGGAAGCTAGTAATGACACATACCCCCCCTAAATTAGCAACGATATATGTATTATTGACTTATTAATTTATTTTTTATTTTTTTTTCTCTCTCAATATTCATATCACGTTACTCCCAGTGGCCCCCCCCATCACTCATTCCTGGTATTAACTTCCTCACCCCTCTCATTAAAGCAACAACGTAACATTTCAGGGTGCTTCTTTTACGAATATGCTCTTTTGTAATCCACGTCTAGCCTTGCTCATTATTCGAATGACTCCATGCCTCTCTCTGCCCCACAACTCATACCTCAATTATGACCCCATGGCCCCCCACACAGAGTAGTTGTATCACCCTCTCTCTTCCCTACCCTCTAATTGGTGTAGCCAGTACCAGCCGTGATACTAGTGTTGATTAGCTGTGACTTTTATTATTTGTCGCTCAGTTTCAAGTTGTATTTTTTTTTTTTACACTTCACTGCGCTATTGCGCTGTACAAGCTTATACATGTGTGTAAACGGATCGCAAAATTATCAATAGCAAAATGTACTGTCATGTGTCCAGAATGATTAATAAACAGATTTAAAAAAAAAAAAAAAGTTTCATGGCTATATTGATAAGTAATTGCAGATGGCTTCCTCCTGCAACATTTTCCAAACATTGATAATTGTCATGTCACTCTGCACATACCTGACTCACAGGGCACACTGAGCCATGATTGCCTTTACTCCTGTGTAATTTCTTACACCAAATGTTCATGACTATGAAACTTACAAGGCACTTAGTGGACATGGACACATGTTCCTGGTAACCATGTATCATTTCACCATGACACAGTTGTGTCACCTTTGGTGTACATTAGAATTTAGTGGCAAAACCCAGTGACTAAGCATTTTGGGGGTCATTATGACCCTGGCGGAAGGCGGAGAAGCGGTGATAAGACCACCAACAGGCTGGCGTCTTACTTTGTGGAATTATGACCATGACGGTTACTGCCAAGGTCATCCGCTGGTTCTCCGTTCCACCCGCCAGGGCGGAGATAACCGCTGGGCTGGAAACCAGGGTCTCCAGCCCAGCGGCCGTCACTATACCGCCGCCGGTGTTTGGACCCATGGCGGTAAGCACTATCAGTGCCAGGGAATTCCTTCCCTGACACTGATAGGGGTCTCCAACCACCCCCCACCCCCACCCTGACACCCTCCCCTACCCCCCCACCACCCCTGCCCCCCCCCAAAGGTGGCAGGACCCCTCTCCCCAACCCGACTCCCAACATCACACACACATACTCACCCGATACGCATGCAGGCACCGCCAACACACATACACGCACACACACCGACATACATGCCAACATCCACACACACAGTCAGACACGCACACCCACATTCAAACATACACGCACACATCCATACAGACATACCTACAGACATACACGCACTCATTCCCAAACACACAACACCCCCGCAAGCATACACGCACTCACACACCCCCTCTACATACACACACGCACACCCCCATGCACGCACACAACACACAACACCCCCCTGCCCCCTCCCCTCACGGACGATCGACTTACCTTGTCCGCCGATCCTCCGGGAGGGGACGGGAGCCATGGGGGCTGCTCCGCCGACACCATACCGTCAACAGAACACCGCCATGGCGAATCACACGACGTGATTCGCTGGGCGGTGTTCTGTTGGCGTGGCAGTGGAGGTATGGCTGTTGGCGGCTCTTTGTCCGTAAAAGGACGGAGAGCTGCCAACGGTCATAATAGGCCGAGCGGCAAACCGCCACCACTGGCAGTCTTCCGCGCGGCAGTCCCTCGGCGGTCTTGGAAAAAGACCGCTGAGGTCAAAATGACCCCCTATGTCTCCTTAATGGGGCAATGTTGCCATTGTCATGATTGTTTTTTGCACCCACACATAATTACAACCCTGCCCTTTACCTTATCTTTGTAAAGGAGGCTCTATGGCCAACAGACGTTTACCAGCAATTGTAAAACAAGAGTCAGCCACAAAGATTGGGTACTCACACACAGTTTCTCCGACCTCAATCCCAATGTGGTCCAGAAGGTCTTGCTCCCTGCCCTCAATTCCTGCCCAGCAATGTTTGAATTGCCGGGCAGTCTGCTCCTCCTTGAAGATCCGGTTCATCTGGGAGAGAACCTTCCCCCACCACAGCTTCCTATCCTCAATCTGGTAGACCTGGATCACTGGGCCACCCATGGCCACCATGTTGGGCAGGTAATGGAGCAACAGCCAGATAAACCTGCCTAACTCCTCAGCGCTGAGGTGACGTGCCCTTTCCCTCACTGACATACTGTCGCACAACCACTGTACACTGATCCCAAAAAAACTCAACTACTCCAACTTACTATGCTACCTCGGAGACAGACACACAACAATACAATACTAACACAATATAATTGACTAATGGACAGGACAATACAGAGGTCAGGGACAAAAATTAGACAGCACAAAAGACACCTGAAACACTACTTTCTGACAAAGGGGGTCATTCTGACCCCGGCCGGCGGCAGTAGCCGCCGGCCTGGCTGGGTCCGCCAGAAGACCGTACCGCGGTCAAAAGACCGCAGCGGTCATTCTGGGTTTCCCACTGGGCTGGCGGGCGACCGCCAAAAGGCCGCCAGCCAGCCCAGTGGGAAACACCCTTCCACGATGAAGCCGGCTCCGAATGGAGCCGGCGGAGTGGAAGGTGTGCGACGGGTGCAGTAGCACCCGTCGCGAATTTCAGTGTCTGCTGAGCAGACACTGAAATTCAAGGTGGGGCCCTCTTACGGGGGCCCCTGCAGTGCCCATGCCATTGGCATGGGCACTGCAGGGGCCCCCAGGGGCCCCACGACACCCCTCACCGCCATCCTGTTCCTGGCGGTCGAAACCGCCAGGAACAGGATGGCGGTGAGGGGGTCGGAATCCCCATGGCGGCGCAGCAAGCTGCGCCACCATGGAGGATTCCCATGGGCAGCGGAAAGTCGGCGGTACACCGCCGACTTTCCGTTTCTGGCCGCGGCTGTACCGCCGCAGTCAGAATGCCCTGCGGAGCACCGCCAGCCTGTTGGCGGTGCTCCCGCCGACGGGTCGGAATGACCCCCAAAGCTCTTAAGAACACCTCCTCTCACCAAGATAGACAAAAAGACTATGGGCCTGATTCTAACTGAGGCGGGCGGCGGTAGCCGCCCGCCTCGCGGGAACTGCCATATGGCCGCTCCACGGTCGAAAGACCGCGGAGGCCATTCAGGCTTTCCCGCTGGGCTGGCGGGCGACCGCCAGAAGGCCGCCCGCCAGCCCAGCGGGAAACCCCTCCCCACGAGGAAGCCGGCTCCGAATGGAGCCGGCGGAGTGGGTATGTGCGACGGGGGCAGTGGCACCCGTCGCGTATTTCAGTGTCTGCATAGCAGACACTGAAATACATAGTGGGGCCCTCTTACGGGGGCCCCGCGGCACCCCCTACCGCCATCCTGTTCCTGGCGGGAGACCCGGCAGGAACAGGATGGCGGTAGGGGGTGTCAGAATCCCCATGGCGGCGGAGCGCGCTCCGCCGCCATGGAGGATTCTAAAGGGCAGCGGTCGACCGCCGACCCTGGCCCCGGCGGTCTCAGACCGCCGGGGTCAGAATGACCCCCTATGACAGTAAAAGACTATGAAAGTAAATTTGCAGTTCCTTGTATGCATGGTCGATCCATTACCTCAGTTTCTGTGATACTGCTTCCTGTTCTTGAAAATGCATTGGTTTTTTTATGCTATGCACCTATGCATGTTTTTTAATGTATCATGGTAACATGACATTAGACAGTTCCAACGCATTGCCTGGTACGCCTCATTTTTGATAGCCGCAATGCAATCAGAAAATAAGCATGGCAGAAAGGCGTAAATATATTTTTTACACAGGGCATGTTAAAAAAATGAAAAGATATGGGGGGTCATTACGACCTTGGCGGGAAAAGGCGCTTACCGCCGTGCAGAAGACCGCCAATACACCGCGGCGGCGGCGGGAGACCGCCACAGCTATTATGAGACACATTATGGAATCCGCCGAAATTCAGACACCCACACAATATCGCCACACCAAAGGTCAGCGATAAACATGCAGAAACAAATCCTCCACCTCCACGCCAACAGAAATATGCCCATGCTATTACGACCCACGAATCCACGCGGCGGTCTTTCAACCGCGGTATTCGATTGGCGGTACACACCGCCACACTCAAAATACACACACATCTCCAAAACACCGCCACATTGGACAATTCCAAATACACACACCTAATACACATACAAACACCACTCCCACACACCCAATACAATACAAAACACACACCCACATCACACAGAAACCCTTACAACCACAATTTCTCAGAGAAGGCCAGAGAGAGACAGCACAGAATAGAGAACCCCATCACACAGAGGCACACTACACCATCACCCACATAACACCCACGCACAAAACACCACATACCACTACACTCACCACACTCATCAACACATACACCACCCCACACATCACACACACCACCCCATGGCACGCCAAAGACACCCCTGCTTCTCCGAGGAGGAGCTCAGGGTCATGGTCGAGCAAATCATCCGGGTAGAGCCACAGCTATTTGGCTCACAGGTACAGCACACGTCAATAGCCAGGAAGATGGAGCTATGGCAAAGAATAGTCGACAGGGTCAACGCTGTGGGACAGCACCCAAGAAATAGGGAGGACATCAGGAAGAGGTGGAACGACCTACGGGGGAAGGTGCGTTCCACTGTATCCAGGCACAACAACGTGGTACAGCGGACTGGCGGCGGACCCCCATCTCCTCCCCCACAACTAACAACATGGGAGGAGCAAGTCTTGTCCATCTTGCATCCTGAGGGCCTCGCAGGAGTCGTTGGAGGAACGGACACTGGTAAGTCAAATTTCAACTATCATATCCCCCACCCTACCTGCATGCTATCACACACCCCCACCATCACACCCTCCCCTATCACTCCAAATCCTCACCTATCTACCCATGACACCAACCACCCATCCCAACCCCAAAACCTGCATGACCTAACTAAGCATGGATACCCATCACTAAAGCATGTCCACTGCACAGACCCACAACACCCCCCAACTATCACCACACAAGCCCCCACACAGGAATGCCTGCACTGGGGTACACGCACACCCACCAATTGCACATCATGAAACACACACATGCAATAATCATGTACTCATACCCCCGCAGGAACCCGAAGGAACGTCACCACACCAGAGGGTCCAGACAACACCACTCCACCCCCAGAAGAGGCCCACAGTGACGACAGCAGCTCTGCCCCACTGGATCTTGATGACCAGCCCGGACCATCGTGGGCCTCAGGACAGTCGGTTCCCCTTGCCCAGCCACAGCCCAACACCGAACTGCCACCTTCTGGGAACACCAGCACAGCACCCACCCAGCGGGCCCAAACCACCCTACCCAGGACAGGTCAATCAGCGGTGTGTCCACCACTACAGGGCACCTAGGTGAACCCACCACCCCAACAACAACAGGGACCTGGGGGCAGTGGTAGTGGGCACATGGTCTAGGGGACGGAGGCACAGGAACACAGGGGAACTGGGAGGGCTGCTGTGCGACAGAGGGAGGACAGGCCAAGGGAACCTACTCTCAACGAGGCCCTCTCCTCCATCATGGGAGCATACCACCACTCCCAGGAGACGATGGCAACGGTACTGGCCAAGTTGCAGGAGACCCTGCGTCTGCAGGAGGAACAGTATTTGGGGTTCAGGGAGGAGCTCAGGACCATCGGCTCCGCCCTGGGCACCATTGTAGGGGTGCTGACGGACATTCAAAAGACCTTGAGGGAGGCCGTGGCACTCCCAGGGGCCCCTGACACTAGCCACAACGATGAAATGCCCACCACCTCCGCCGGCGCTAGTGGACAGGAGGCACCGCCACAGGACCAACACACCAGCACCCCATCCCCTGCAGACGGACCACCACCACTCAAGTGGGCCCTGAGATCCAGGAACAGGACAGAGCAAGATGGAAAGACCCCCGCCAGGAAATAAGACCACCCTGATCGTCCTCCCACTGTCCCACTTTGTTACCCTGTCCAAATCGGAACTGCCCCAGCTCCACTTCCAATGGCCAGATGTGCAATGTACCTGTGAGACTAATAGACTGGACTCTGCCATGGACATTCCTCCACCATCACCCATCCCCATTTCACAACCCCCCTTCATTGTTATGCACTTAAATAAACACCCTTGAAACACTAATAAAACTGGAGTCAGTCAATGATTGTGAACTTTGTATTGTCAATTACAGTGTTAAAAAAGGTTACCCATTGGAAGGCCAACATACCAATGTCACACATCACAAGTCTTTCAAGGGTGCAAGCTGTTGACACGTAGGTTACCACAATAGTGAAACTGAAATGGAAGGGGACAACTCAGTTAACAAATAGGGAGTGAAATGTAGGTACAGGATAGAGGTAGACGTGTGAAAGTTAATAATATGTGAAACATGAAAATGTACTCACCTGTGTCTCACTGAAAATATTGCTGTATGACTGACTCCCGGTTGTCGTTTTCATCTTCATCAGCTTCATCCTCATCACTGTCCACAGGCTCCACAGGCTCCCCCGCTGCAACAACACCGTCATCTGGATCATCCTCCTGCAGAAAAGGCACCTGGCGTCGCAATGCCAAGTTATGGAGCATGGAGCAGGCGATGATGATGTCACACACCTTCTTTGGTGAGTAGAATAGGGATCCACCAGTCATATGGAGGCACCTGAACCTGGCCTTAAGAGGCCAAAGGTGCGTTCGATTACCCTCCTAGTCCGCCCATGGGCATCATTGTACCGTTCCTCTGCCCTGGGATTCCTCACTGGGGTCAATAGCCAGGACAGGTTGGGGTAACCAGAGTCCCCCATTAGCCATACACGGTGCCTCTGGAGTTGACCCATCATATCAGGGATGCTGGTATTCCGCAGGATGTAGGCGTCATGCACAGAGCCTGGGAACATAGCATTTACCTGCGAGATGTACTGGTCTGCCAAACAGACCATCTGGACATTCATAGAATGATAACTCTTCCTGTTCCTGTACACCTGTTCATTCCTGCGGGGGGGACCAGAGCTACATGGGTCCCATCAATGGCACCTATGACGTTGGGGATATGTCCAAGGGCATAGAAATCACCTTTCACTGTAGGCAAATCCTCCACCTCAGGGAAAATGATGTATCTCCTTACGTGTTTCAGCAGGGCAGACAACACTCTGGACAAGACGTTGGAAAACATAGGCTGGGACATCCCTGATGCCATGGCCACTGTTGTCTGAAAAGACCCACTTGCAAGGAAATGCAGCACTGACAGCACCTGCACGTCAGGGGGGATTCCAGTCGGATGGCGGATTGGTGACATCAGGTCTGGCTCCAACTGGGTACATAGTTCCTGGATTGTGGAACGGTCAAACCGGTAGGTCACGATGACATGTCGCTCTTCCATTGTCAACAGGTCCACCAGCGGTAGGTACACCGGCGGATTCCGCCATCTTCCAATATGTCCCAACTGACGGTGCCTAAGAAGGACAACAGCGAAGAAACTGTCAGCATTCCTCCAGGTATGTACCCACAGTCACACACAAGACTACAACAGACAATTAACCCATCCGGGAAATGTTTTGAGTGTAGGCCTTGGTATGTGTGACACAGTAGTAATTGAAGCCATGTGGGCCCCTGAAATGGCGGCTGCCTGACCTCTAAACTGGGACAATGGGATTGTGGGGTAACTGCGCTGGCGTTGGACACCGTCGCGGTAGGCGGTCGTAGAGCGAGGCGCAATGCTGCATTGGTTAACATTGGACCCTAAGGGTCCTAGGAGCCAATGAACAGGTGCGCCGCCGGTGATGATGCGCACCGCCGCGGACGTCACCGCCACGGACGTCACCACCATTTTCTATCTCTTCAATCACTAGATACCTGACCTTCGACAGGAGAGGACCTACACTGCTAGTGCTGCTGTGACCTCGGTCTGGAAGAGACGAGGCTGCTGCGTCTGGGGAAAGGGCCCCTGCCTTCACAGCACAGGAGTTGGAGAAACTTGTGGATTGGGGTCCTCCCCCAGTACACGCTACTCTACGGTCCTCCAGACCAACAGGTTAGTACACAGGGAGCACGTTGGATGGGCTAGGCTTGGGTGGAGAGGGCTGGGTGGATGATGGAAGGGGGCAGAGTACATAGAACAGTTATGCATGGGGATGAATGGGCCACAGGGATAGAGTTGGGAGGGGCCAATCACAACAACGGTGCTGTAGGTAATGACTGTCCTGTCCTGTCATGTAGGTCAGCGCCCACCAGAAGAGGGACATTTGGTGTGCCATCGCCAAGGAAGTCCGGACCCTGGGGGCCCACCAGAGACGGGGCACCCACTGCCGTAAGAGATGGGAGGACATTCGCCGCTGCAGCAAGAAGACGGCGGAGCTCAGCTGGGGATGGCCTCCCAATGTGGGAGGGGTGCCCGTTTCACCATGACCCCCCTGATGTTCCGGATCCTGGCTGTGGCCTACCCGGAGTTGGATGGACGCTTAAGGACATCACAGCAGACACAAGGGGGTGAGTACTACCTCATCATATGGACTTTGCGTGCAGTGGAGGTGTCTGGGTGGGGGTGGTGGGTTGTGGGTGTCCCTAGGCCAGGGCGAGTTAGGTAGGCAAGGCCCCTCCTCAAAGCAAAACAAACGCTGTGGGATAGCGTAACTGGATGGACGGAATGCGGAACCAATCAAACATTCACCCCCAGTCACAGATCTGGGTTTAATCCATCCATTATTTTGCTCACCATGCCACCCCAGTTTGAACCCAGCCATATGCAAATCAGTCTTACCCTGTTCCTCATGGGAACAGTCCAGCCCGAACTGCCAGGCCAGGTTCTCCCTGGACCGGAAACAAGCATCTTGGGACCGGTTTCGGGGTTTCACCCCTCATCAGCCAGGCTAGCTTGAATCCAGTGGCACAGTGAGCCCGGGACCCACGTCTGGGCATACCCGGCGCACTTAGGGCGGCAAAAGCAAAGCAAAACAAATGCTGTGGGATAGCGTAACTGGATGGACGGAATGTGGAACCAATCAAACATTCACCCCCAGTCACAGATCTGGGTTTAATCCATCCATTATTTTGCTCACCATGCCACCCCAGTTTGAACCCAGCCATATGCAAATCAGTCTTGACCATGTTCCTCATGGGAACAGTCCAGCCCGAACTGCCAGGCCATGTTCTCCCTGGACCGGAAAAAAGCATCCTGGGACCGGTTTCGGGGTTTCACCCCTCATCAGCCAGGCTAGCTTGAATCCAGTGGCACAGTGAGCCCGGGACCCACGTCTGGGCATACCCGGCGCACTTAGGGCGGCAAAAGCAAAGCAAAACAAACGCTGTGGGATAGCGTAACTGGATGGATGGAATGCGGAACCAATCAAACATTCACCCCCAGTCACAGATCTGGGTTTAATCCATCCATTATTTTGCTCACCATGCCACCCCAGTTTGAACCCAGCCATATGCAAATCAGTCTTGACCCTGTTCCTCATGGGAACAGTCCAGCCCGAACTGCCAGGCCAGGTTCTCCCTGGACCGGAAACAAGCATACTGGGACCGGTTTTGGGGTTTCACCCCTCATCAGCCAGGCTAGCTTTTATCCAGTGGCACAGTGAGCCCGGGACCCACGTCTGGGCATACCCGGCGCACTTAGGGCTGCAAAAGCAAAGCAAAACAAACGCTGTGGGATAGCGTAACTGGATGGACGGAATGCGGAACCAATCAAACATTCACCCCCAGTCACAGATCTGGGTTTAATCCATCAATTATTTTGCTCATCATGCCACCCCAGTTTGAACCCAGCCATATGCAAATCAGTCTTGACCCTGTTCCTCATGGGAACAGTCCAGCCCGAACTGCCAGGCCAGGTTCTCCCTGGACCGGAAACAAGCATCCTGGGACCGGTTTCGGGGTTTCACCCCTCATCAGCCAGGCTAGCTTGAATCCAGTGGCACAGTGAGCCCGGGACCCACGTCTGGGCATACCCGGCGCACTTAGGGCGGCAAAAGCAAAGCAAAACAAACGCTGTGGGATAGCGTAACTGGATGGACGGAATGCGGAACCAATCAAACATTCACCCCCAGTCACAGATCTGGGTTTAATCCATCCATTATTTTGCTCACCATGCCACCACAGTTTGAACCCAGCCATATGCAAATCAGTCTTGACCCTGTTCCTCATGGGAACAGTCCAGCCCGAACTGCCAGGCCAGGTTCTCCCTGGACCGGAAACAAACATCCTGGGACCGGTTTCGGTGTTTCACCCCTCATCAGCCAGGCTAGCTTGAATCCAGTGGCACAGTGAGCCCGGGACCCACGTCTGGGCATACCCGGCGCACTTAGGGCGGCAAAAGCAAAGCAAAACAAACGCTGTGGGATAGCGTAAATGGATGGACGGAATGCGGAACCAATCAAACATTCACCCCCAGTCACAGATCTGGGTTTAATCCATCCATTATTTTGCTCACCATGCCACCCCAGTTTGAACCCAGCCATATGCAAATCAGTCTTGACCCTGTTCCTCATGGGAACAGTCCAGCCCGAACTGCCAGGCCAGGTTCTCCCTGGACCGGAAACAAGCATCCTGGGACCGGTTTCGGTGTTTCACCCCTCATCAGCCAGGCTAGCTTGAATCCAGTGGCACAGTGAGCCCGGGACCCACGTCTGGGCATACCCGGCGCACTTAGGGCGGCAAAAGCAAAGCAAAACAAACGCTGTGGGATAGCGTAACTGGATGGACGGAATGCGGAACCAATCAAACATTCACCCCCAGTCACAGATCTGGGTTTAATCCATCCATTATTTTGCTCACCATGCCACCCCAGTTTGAACCCAGCCATATGCAAATCAGTCTTGACCCTGTTCCTCATGGGAACAGTCCAGCCCGAACTGCCAGGCCAGGTTCTCCCTGGACCGGAAACAAGCATCCTGGGACCGGTTTCGGGGTTTCACCCCTCATCAGCCAGGCTAGCTTGAATCCAGTGGCACAGTGAGCCCGGGACCCACGTCTGGGCATACCCGGCGCACTTAGGGCGGCAAAAGCAAAGCAAAACAAACGCTGTGGGATAGCGTAACTGGATGGACGGAATGCGGAACCAATCAAACATTCACCCCCAGTCACAGATCTGGGTTTAATCCATCCATTATTTTGCTCACCATGCCACCCCAGTTTGAACCCAGCCATATGCAAATCAGTCTTGACCCTGTTCCTCATGGGAACAGTCCAGCCCGAACTGCCAGGCCAGGTTCTCCCTGGACCGGAAACAAGCATCCTGGGACCGGTTTCGGGGTTTCACCCCTCATCAGCCAGGCTAGCTTGAATCCAGTGGCACAGTGAGCCCGGGACCCACGTCTGGGCATACCCAGCGCACTTAGGGCGTCAAAAGCAAAGCAAAACAAACGCTGTGGGACCGTTATGTAGGCCATGTGGCATCTCTACCCCAGCTCACAACAGAGGGAAGTTGATGTATAGTTGCCCCTTTGCCATCCATGTGGGCAGATTACTACCATTGCCATGTAGGCCATTTCTCAGAAATAGCATGTGCAGAGGTCAGGAGCACGGCGTAATGCATGGGGTTGCTGCGTCTTTCTTGTCCGCCAACGGTAGTGGTATGCCATGCACTAAAACTCTCTTTCTTCTGTTTCCCCCCTTTTCTTGCTCTCCCTGTCCTTTTGTACATCAGCATCAACAGGCGGAGGGACAGTTGCACCGGAGCACGAGGGAGCTGCATCCCACATGGCCATGGAGGGCCACACCACAGACTCTGATTTCACCAGTGGGACGGAGGGCGAGGGGAGCTTCACGTCGGCCACCAGGTCACCATCCAGCGACGCGGACTCGTCCGCCGATGGGAGCTCCCCTGTGGTGGTGGCACCATCTGTGTGTCCCACTTCTACAGGTACAGCCGCCACCTACCCTACCAGCACCGCCCTCCCAGCAGCCCCTCAGCGTATGTCCCGTGCCCGCTCACCCAGGAGGGTAGGCATCACCTTCGCCCCAGGCACCTCAGGCCCTGCCCCAGTCACCCCTGCTTCCCTCAGTGAGGAGGCCATTGACCTCCTCAGGTCACTCACTGTTGGGCAGTCTACCATTGTGAATGCCATCCAGGGTGTAGAACGAGAGTTGAAACACGGTAATGCATTCCTGGAAGGCATTCATTCTGGTCAGGCTGTCCTTCAGCGAACCCTGCAATCTCTGGCTTCAGCACTGATGGCAGCCATTGTCCCTGTGTCCAGCCTCCCCTCTCCAACCTCCTCCACCCAGACCCAATCCCCTGTACCCCAGCCCATCCCAAGCACACCTACAGACCAGCAGGCACACAAATCAACACACACAAGTAGCTCAAGCAAACATAGGCACCACACACACCACAGGCACTCACACAAGCATCACACCCATACAGACACAGCAACATCCACTGTCTCCACTGTGTCCCCCTCCTCCTCTTCTCCCTCCTCCCTCCCAGTCTCGTCTACACACACACCTGCATGCACCACATCTACAGGCACTAGGACTCGCACCAGGACACCCAGCACCACAAGCCGCTCACCTGCACTCACCACCTCCACTGCCACTTACACATCCCCTGTGTCCTCTCCCAGTGTGTCTGTGACGCCCCCTCCCAAAGTACACAAAACGCCGGAAATCACTCACCCAACATCCATCCACCTCACGACAGCCTCCAGTACCTGCGCCTGCACCCAAAACACCTAAAGTGACACCTCCTACAACCACCTCCTCTACCTCCACTCCCAGACCCCCTCCAACTACCCATCCCAGTGTCCGTCAGAAACTGTCCCTCTGTCAAATTGACCTGTTTGCCCCGACCCCCCCCCCCCTCCAGTTCATCAGTCCCGTCGTAGCGCCTCAGCTAAAAAGCCTCCAGTACCAGTGGTGCGTTTTCCAGGTTTTTGGAGTGCACCGTCCACCAGGGCAGGCAGTAGGACCCGGAGCCAAGGCACTGTCAGCCCACCCCCTGTAAAGGCACCGAAATTGGAGAGTGGACGATGGGGCAGTGTCAAGACTCCTGGTGGGACAACAAGTGAAATGGGATCCAAGGCGATTGGTGAGTCAGCTGTCACTCCAAAGAAGGTGGGGAAGGTTCCGAGGAAGTCTGCCCAGCCTGTTGTGAGTGTCACGGCGGAGAAGTGCGCCATCATTTCCGGTGGTCCAGACACAACCGCCAGCACCGTCGTTACTGGTCAGGAGACCCGAGTATCGTTACTGGTCAGGAGACCACCGCCAGAGTCAGTGCCCAGGAGGGCCCGAGTATCGTTACTGGTCAGGAGACCACCGCCAGAGTCAGTGCCCAGGAGGGCCCGAGTATCGTCACTGGTCAGGAGACCACCGCCGGACTCAGTGCCCAGGATGGACCAGGATCCCACAGCCCCGCTGGGCGATGATGGAACATCATGCCACACCCCAATGTCCAGTGTGGAGTTCGTCATGCCCCACCCCAATGTCCAGTGTGGAGTTCGTCATGCCACGCCCCAATGTCCAGTGTGGAGTTCGTCATGCCACACCCCAATGTCCAGTGTGGAGTTCGTCATGCCACACACCAATGTCAGTATCTGAACCGCCATCTCAGGCTACTGCTGAACAGTCCATAGCCAGCCATGGCAAAGCACCGCTGAACAAGGCCAAGACCGCCATGGTGAAGACCGCTGAACACTCCATAGCCAGCCATGGTGAAGACCGCTGAACAAGGCCAAGACCGCCATGGTGAAGACCGCTGAACAGTCCATAGCCAGCCATGGCAAAGCACCGCTGAACAAGTCCAAGACCGCCATGGTGAAGACCGCTGATCAGGGCAAACACAGTGTGGGTATGAATATGCCGCCACATCAGGCATCCTTCTCCCATGTGCAGCTGGGACAGTGACAGGACAGGAACTTTCACGGGGAGACTCATCCAGTCTGGCCACCAGTCCCACCCAGTACCAGTTGAGAACTGCATCTACTTGCGCCAATGTGGCTTTGCACTTCCCAGGATGGTCCAGTGGGCAACCCACCCACTGTAAATACTTGAGAGACTGTGGCTTTGCACTCCCCAGGATGGCACAGTGGGCAAGCCACCCACTGTAGAGACTTGAGAGACTGTGGCTTTGCACTCCCCAGGATGGCACAGTGGGCAAGCCACCCACTGTAAAGACTTAAGAGACTGTGGCTTTGCACTCCCCAGGATGGCACAGTGGGCAAACCACCCACTGTAGAGACTTGAGAGACTGTGGCTTTGCACTCCCCAGGATAAATCAATGGGCATGGAGCCCCGTCGTGGATCTGGCTTTGCAGTCATGTGGCTGAGGTGCCCCCACTTCCCTTCCCCCTGAGGTGCCTGTAGTGTTTCAATCTGATGCCCCGGCAGTGTTCTCTCGGATTTTGGTCAGGTATCTATTGTGTGCCTCGCCCATGCATTTTTGGACTGTTGGTGCACGGACATTGTTGTGTACATATCTGCACTACTTCTTGTATTGTATATATAAATATGACAGATTTTGAGATATGATTCAGTATATTTTTATATGACATGTATATTGGCACATTACAATATTTGAACGGATCTCGCTTTGTCTTTGCATTCTTCCGGGGGGATTGTGGGTTGTTAATGTGATATTTTTGACTGCATTGGTGTGTATGTTGTAATATGCGAGGGTGGGGATGGGGGTGTTTGGTGGGTGTCCCCCTAACTTTTGCCTCCTCCCTCCCCCGTGTCGTAGGTGCAGTACTCACCGGTATCTTCTGCGCCTACGTCGCTGTTGGTCGTAGATGAGCAGGAATACAAGGGCAGGGAGTATTTGTAGTTCCGGCTCCATGGTGTCCTCGTTCCTCGTGGGATGTGTTGAGGTGAGCGTTTTCCCATAGCAAAAGCTGTTTCCGCCGTGTTTTTATCGACGGTGAATCCGCCCCGGAAAAGGTGGCGGATTGGTGTGTTGTGATAGTGTGGGCAGTACATTGTCTCCCGCCTGTCTGTTGGCGGTGTCCGCCGCGCTGTTTGTCTGTACCGCCGTGGCGGGCGGTGTGTTAAAGTGGCTGTCTTAGTTGGCGGTTTCCACCAGGGTCGTAATTCCCTTTTTTTGTCCGCCGGCCTGTTTGCGGTATTACCGCACCTTTAACACCGTCCGCCAGGGTTGTAATGACCACCATGGTGTCCTAGGATTTTTTTTTATTTTTTATATGTGATCATCATGTGTGGTGTTGTTTCCTGTGGATATTTCAGATCAACATCCTGCTCTCTTTCCATCTGTTAGAGGTATGTCTTGTAAGTGTACATGTGTGATGGTACATTCCTTACAAGGGACATACCATACATGGGCGACATTTCCTGTGAGTCACGTCAATGGCAACTTCATAGGGTGTCTTTATTTGCCAACAATGGGACACATTTAAAAGGCCCTTGGTCACCTTTGTACCTCCATATTTTCATACATTTTAACACTACAGTGACACTAAACAGGCCCTCACCATACGCCATACATGGACAAAGTGGCACAATGCTAGCATTGCGCCACTCTACAAACCCATTGCAACACATCATACCTGTGCAAGGTATAATGTGAGCAAGATGGGCATACCCCTGCAGTGAGTCCCATTAGCAATTGCACTGGGGAAGTTACAAGATGTCCTTGCAACATTCTTGCATCATTTCTCAACAGCTGCCCACAGCTGGCATTAAACTGACACTTGTGGTATGTCCTATGGGTCTTCCTGAGCTTTCATGGCCTAGTGCAACAGTTTTTAGTGCCAGTCAAACAAAGCAACACATCTGTGCCCATGTTTTTGGTGCAGTCGTGCTAATGAGTGCCATGGAGTACTCTAATGTGAATAGAGTGCTACCATGGTGTTGTTAGGAAATCGCAAGGCAATTCAATAAAACTTGTGCATCACAGCCAATTATTCAGTCTATTGTGATTTTGCCCCTATGTGTAGTCACCTCAGAAGATTGATCAGTTGATACCCAGGGTTGCCATGGACTAGCCATGGAATGTGGCCCAAACACCCACATTTAGGACTGCGCACGTCAGACAATATGTGCTTTGTCCCAATATAAAGACAGCAGGCTGTCACGCAAGGGGTGGTGCTTTTCAAATTGTATGATGATAACAAGTGGGGTAATCTAATTGACGAGCCACTTGCTTGAAGGGAGCTTCACTATTTCATACCTTCCTGTCTTCCCATGTGTACAATAACCTTTCTGTAAGTGTACGTGGGGGTACATGCAGTCTTGGGATCTGACTACACAGATGGGACAGTTCCACAGCTTGTTTAGCCACTCAGCTTAAAATAGATAACCCATGTGTCCCACATGTTCACTCATGTGATACCCTTGCTAAGTGTATTTCCTGGGATGCATTTGAATTTTCCTAGATTCTGGACTGCTCACCCTCCCCTGTGCATTTGTGTGTCCAAAGGAGCAGACATCAACCTGTCATGCAACATGGATAACTTACAGTTCCCGTGCAGGCAAGTGTTGGGATGTTTAGGACAGGCATGGGCCAGGGATGTGTTTGTCAACCCATACATGTGGTTGGTTTATGTTCTTCATTTGTGATTCCTTCTGCCTACTACAGTGGTATGTCTGGAATATCAGTGCAACGATCTACATGATCCAGTCATGGGACATAGTGCACTTTCAGTAAGATATCTTCCTTCATGTCAGTAAATGTCATGTTACCCTCTGTAGGAACATCACTATTGTTTGTAAGTTTCAGGAGGTGTTTTACCATTACACATTTGGCTATGATGATACTTAGCATTAGTCAATGCTCATAATGTTGGGCCACACAGAGCCTGGTGCACCTAGGGGAGACTTTGAGGTTGTTGTTCTTTGCCAAAAAATGCACTCCCTCCTCTGCACTGCCCTTCTGGTTGCTGTGGTGGTGATGGTGAGTGATGTGGTGGTCCTGGTGGTTCTGGTGATGCCTGGCGTCATTGCTGGTGTCGTCTGCTGATTCCAAGTTGAAGTTGTAGCAGGTCCATGGTGTCCTGTAGGTAGCCAGAGTTTTTAGAGTTTTGTGAGTGTTTCCTTATATACCTGTGTGCCATTTTAACACCCAGTCTGACCAAGCTAACGCAAACTAGTGTAATCTTTCCTTAATGCGTCTTTTTCGTGAGGATTGTAAATTTGACGCTAGTGGGCAAGCGTTATTTTTCACGCGGGAATGCCTAACTTGCATATCATTGTCGGTAATCAACGCAAGGTGAGACAGCGCTCTTAAAAACTGAAGCAAATCTTCAAAACGTGGCGCTAGACATGTCTAGCACCACTTTGTAAAAATTGCACAACAACGGTGCTAAGTCCTTGTAAATATGCCCTTTAGTACATCTGGCCGTTAGGTAGAGAAGCTATGCTAGTTTGGTGGGGGGAGCTATGGGTACTCTAGCTGGAGTATATTGGCATGTTATGTGTGCCAATATCACAAGACTAAGGTTATATTTTTGATTTCTGTACTGACTTGAAAAATGAATGATGAATGATAGATGCCATTTGAACAAGGCTTTTCTTCTGGACATGGTTGAGTGCCTAGTCCAATCAAAGAGAAAGGAGAATGCTTTCCTCATTTTTGTTGCAAGAAAGAGGCAGAGACACTACCAATGCAGTCAATGCTGAACGTGTTTTAGGTGTGCTGATTACTGGTTAATAGGGCTTCTGTCGCCAGTACTGCCTGTAGTTTGGGGTAGGACTGAATGTCGTTGACAAACACATGAAAATGTGTATTACAAAGTTTGACAATGCAAGCAACTGGGAACATCTTGCAGGGGCAATTTCAGATCTACGAGTTTAACCCCTTGGGTGCCATGGACGAGCTGGTCTCGGCTACGGTGCTCCAGTACTGAGGACTGTAGGTCACCCACCCACACCCCCGGTCAGGGATGGCAAGGGAAGCACTTCCCCTGCCACCCCAAACCCCTCTGCGGTGTTCTGATGGCATTGGTGTGCTCACAGCACATTGATGTCATCAGATGCTGCCGGGGACGCCCTGGAAGCATTTGCTTCCAGCACGTCGGAGAAGAGAGGACTTGTTTGGTAAGTCCTTCTTAGGTGGGACGTTGGAGGGGATAAAACAGACACAGGAAAAAGGAAAGAGTTTTTCATTTCCCCTGTGCCTGTTCTCAATGGATTCCTGCTCCACAATCGCAGGTGAGGCCCGTAATTGTGGAGCAGGAATCCACCGACTACGCACCAGGGACGTTTTTTTTTATATTTAGGGGAGTGACCCCTTGGCAAGGGTCGCTCCGTGGGGGGCAATATTCGATCCATGTTTTGGCCCCTCCTGGAGCTAGATTGGCCTTTTTTTTTTGCCCGCTCTGCCCCCAGGGGGGGTCAAAACCCAAAAGGCACTAGGGATTTGTGTTATTTTTATTTTTGGGCAAGGGGCGCTGCCCTGAGCCAATTTATTTTTCTATCTTTTGCTCTCCCCGGGCTAGATCGGCCATTTTGTTGGCCGATTTGGCCCCGGGAGGTCAAAACCCACTAGGCACTAGTGATCTGTATAATTGTGTGTGTGTTTTTTGTTTGTTGGGGGCGGCCCCTTGGGCAACGGTCGCCACTTGGAGACAGATCGACCTATTACTTTTAGGCCCAACTGCTCCCAAGTGGGGCAGAAACCACAAAGACGCCAGGTATTTTTTCCATTTGTTTTTTGTGTGTGGGGAGTGACCCTTTTGGCAAGGGTCGCTCCCCAAAGGGGGCACACAACTGTTGGCCATTTCTGTCCCCCTTGGAGGCAGATCAACCTATTGATTTGGCCCATATGCCCTCCAGGGGGGAGAATCCACTAAGGCATCAGGGAATTATGTTGTTTCATTTTTGTGGGGGGGTCAGCCCCTTGCACATAACAGTTGGCCATTTCTGCGCCACTTGGGGGCAGATCAGCCTGTTTTTGTAAGGCCCATCTGCCCCCAAGGGGGGAGAAAAACCCACTAGACATCAGTGAAGATTTTTTTTTTTAAAGAGGGTGGTGTATGGCCATACCCCTACCCCAAATAAATGGGGACAAAGTTGTTCTGCCCACCAGTGGGCAGATGAGGCAATTACCACTGATCCACTCCCCGGGGGACAGAAAGCCTACTAGATGCCAGGGAATAAAAAACAAAATAGAGGGGTGGGGGCTGCCAACAAGCATGGGCATGGTTACGCCCCCCCACTCCTAATGAAGGGGTTAACGGTCTTTCAGCCCCCCCTGCAAATTAAAGGACCTTATCCCAATGGCAAGCAAGAGGACATGTGATTATCTATTTTGATTTCACATTTGGGCTAAGAGAGCTTGGCTAACTCTCAATATCATTTCACTTGGAATGGTGAGCGGCTGTACTTTTTAGACTTTGAGACGCTGCCGCCCCGAGAAATCTACCAGACCTAGACCCATCTGAAAACTAAACACCTTTGTGAGTCCAGGGTGGTGTGCTTCACATGCACCCCACACCATTTCCCTACCCACAATGCCCTGTAAACCTCCAACTTTGCTTGAAATCACACATTTTCCCCACATTTTTGTGATGGAACCTTACAGAATCCACAAAATTCCTACCACCCAGCATAGTCACATCTATAGAGATAAAAATTCTGCCCCACTTGTCAGTCTGAAAACGTTTTTTTTCAAACTGCCCTTTTGGACCTGCTTTGGTTCCCTCTCAATTTTGACAGGTTTTTGGCCCTTCCCTGTCAGAGGCACTTACCCCACCCACACAAGTGACATATCATTCTTATAAGGAGACTAAAGGGAACATTGGGTGGAAGGAAATGTGTGCTAGTACAGTGATCCCACACAGAAATGTGATTTTTTAAACTAAAAAATAAAGTTTTTTCTGAGGATTTTGGGTAAGAAACCACTGGGGGATTCACGCAAGTCACACCTCCTAGACTGCCTCAGGTGTCTAGTTTTCAGAAATATCTGGGTTTGGTAGGTTTCCCTAGATGGTTGCTGAGCCCAGGACCAAATACGCAGTTGCTCCATTGCAAAAACAAGGTTGTTTTGCAATAGATAATTTTGATGTGTTCATGTTGTGTTTTGGACCCTTCCCTTTCGCAGGCGCCAGGCCTGCCCACACAAGTGAGGTACTATTCTTATCTGGAGATGTGGGGGAATGTTGGTTGGAAGGAAGTTTGTGGCTTTCCTTAGATTCGAGAACTTTGCAGCATCGAAATGTGAGGAAAAAGTGGTTTTTAGCTACATTTTGAGGTTTGCAAAGGATTTTGGGTTACAGATCTCAGGGAGAGCCCCACAAGTCACCCCATCCTGGATTCCCCTAGGTGTATAGTTTTGAAAAATGGATAGGTTTGCTAGGTTTCCCTAGGTGCCCGATGAGCTAGAGGCCGAAATCCACAGCTAGGCACTTTGCAAAAAACACTTCAGTTTTCATTAGAAAATGTGATATGTCCACGTTGTGTTTTGGGACATTTCCTGTTGCAGGCACTAGGCCTAGCCACACAAGTGAGGTACCATTTTTATCAGGAGACTTGGAGGAATGCTGGGAGGAAGGAAATATGTGGCTCCTCTCAGATTTTAGAACTTACTATCACCGAAATGTGAGGAAAAGTGTTTTTTCGTAAAATTTTGAGGTTTGAAAAGGATTCTGGGTAACAGAATTTGGTGAAAGCACCACAAGTTACCCCCACCCTGGGTTCCCCTAGCTGTCTTGTTTCTAAAAATACACAGGTTTGGTAGGTTTTCCTAGGTGCCGGCTGAGCTAGAGACCAAAATCCACAGATAGGCACTTTCCAAAAAACAGGTCCGTTTTCTTTGGGAAAATGTGATGTGTCCACGTTGTGTTCCCTGTCGCAGGCAATAGGCCTATCCACACAAGTGAGGTACCATTTTTACCAGGAGACTTGGAGGAACAGAGAATAGAAGAACAAGTGTTATTGCCCCTTGTCTTTCTCTATATTTTTGCCTTCTAAAGGAAAGACAGTGTGTAAAAAAGAAGGCTATTTGAGAAATTCCCTGTAATGCACATGCTGGTATGGGGATCCCGAAATTCAGAGATGTGCAAATAACCACTGCTTCTCAACACCTTATCTTGTGCCCAGTTTTGAAATACAAAGTACTATATAACCCCGGACCCAGAAGTGTCCAGCAGACGTAACGGTATATTGCTTTACAAAATCTGCCATAGCTGGAAAAAGTTACAGAAGAAAATGCGTAGAGAAATGGCTGTTTTTTTCAATTCAATTTCAATATTGTTTTATTTCAGCTGTTACTTTCTGTAGAAAAACTTTGAAAGATCTACATAACTGATCCCTTGCTGAATTCAGAAAGTTGTCTACTTTTCAGAAATGTTTAGCCATCCAGGATCTACCATTGGTTTCACATTAATTTCTGTCACTAACTGGAATGAGGCTAAAAAGACAAAAATTGGTAAAAATAAGGTATGTCCCAGTAAAATGCCAAAATTGTGTTGGAAAATGTGGTTTTCTGATTCAAATCTGCCTTTTCTTGAAAGGAAGATGGTAATTTTAGCAACACAAACCCTTTGTGATGCCATTTTCAGGGAAAAAAACACATGCTTTCTTCTGCAGCACTTTTTTCCCATTTTTCAGAACAAAAACAAAATATTAGCTGTATTTTGACTAATTTCTTGGTCTCCTCCAGGGGAACCCACAACCTCTGGCTACCATTAGAATCCCTAGGATGTTGGGAAAAAAAGGACTCAAATTTGGCATGGATAGCTCATGTGGACAAAAAGTTATAAAGGCCAAAGCGAGAACTACACCAAAGAGCCAAAAAAAGGCTTGGCACCGGAAGGGGAAAAGGCCTGGCAGCGAAGGGGTTAAACACTAAGATGTGGAACCATGGCTGGTGTTAAGGAATTCTTTCTAATATTTAGCAAGTTTTTGGCACAGTGATTCTCTGCAGAGCATCATGATTAATGAGTCATTCTGAGTTTAGTGATGAGTCAGGAGAGGGAGCTTTAAGAACTGCTGTTGCACAAATGTTTCAGAATTAATCTTGTTCAGCTTTGCAGTGGAGCAGTGGTATCTGTACAGTTATTTGTTTCAGTTTCATACAGAGCTCATCCTTTATGCTAACATTTTTTGGGTATGGTCTGTGCATATCTGTAGACAATTTACAACTTCGTATAAAGGAGAAGATCATGTCTAAACTATGGCCACCTAAAAGGCATTGTTGCTCCACTAGCTGATACATCACTTGTTACAGATGTCTTCTATGTGATTTGAGTCCCCCGCCTTCAGATATTCGCGCCACCCATATTGAAGACATCTTTCCACAGGGAAAGGATGTGCTAAATGTATTTTCTCTAAACGGAAACAGGTATGGCAATTGTTTCAATTGGCTTCTTAAGCATTCCAGCAGCATATATTACAATTATTTGTAGACTATGGGGTGAAATTATATAGAAGAGACCAAAATGGATATGATGAGAGCAAACCATCATACATAAGATCGTATCATAAACGACTATGTTTCAGTTTTGGAGTATGGTTTCATCATAAGCTGCAAAGAGATCCATGCTGTTTGGGGCTGATGCATTGCTGAAGCTTGTTTTGTGATTACCAGATTAAGGTAAATATTCGTGATTCAGACTTGGATGTTTGCTGCTTTTTGGTTGATATGGCATTTATTAGGGTATCCACAAAGGCATTTGTAGAAGCAAGACGGTTTCTAAATTTAAGCTTGTGGTTTTGGGAGGACTAGGGGAATCAATTGATATTGGCCTGAAATAATGCACTTGTGGGTATGAGCTGATTGTTAGACATTGGCAGCCGGGACGTGGTCAATCAGCAATTACGGTGTGCTTTGTGGACATTTCAGACATCCTGTTCGTCTGATTTTTTTGCATCCTCTCAGTGGGTGGGTTGCTGTATGTTATTACTGGTAAATGGTATTGTATTCACACCAAGCCAATTGCAGGCTTAGAGTAATGATTTGTGGGCCCCTACGTTTATTTAGGGACGAGTAGTTAATGTTTATTTTTTTAAGGAATTTGTTTGAGTGTGACTAGTTATGGGTTAAGAATGGTAATAATCTTTTGGTTCGTTTCACCCATGACCTTGTCACTGAATTCGTTTATGAATCCAGTGACATCTAACTGCCCGAATTTACATTAGAGAGAGAGAGAGAGAGAGATCAGAAAAGCTTGTTTGACGTTTCAGCTTCTTCATTGAATAAAATACAACAACAAGCCAGTGCTGTTTATGGTTTTTCTTATGTTTAGAGAATATATACTCATCAGTAATGCATTTAAGTAAAGACTGAGGGTGTTTGGCGTTCGCTGCTGTGTTCTAGATGACATATACAAGTTTTATTTTTTTAATTTTGAAACTGGCAGGGCTAAATCTGAATAGGCAGATCACTTAAGCTGTGTTTGGGGAACTAATGGGACATGTGGAAAAAGATAGCGTGAAGCATCCAGTAAAAGTTCATGATGCATTGTAAGTTTGGAACTTGCCTGCTTGCCAGCAATTAGGTTTGAGGGAGACATGGTCAAAGTTTGCAATGATTAAAATTGTAAGTGCAACTACGGTGAGAGACAGTAGACTAATAAGATTTTCCATTAAAAAGACCCAGGGGCATATTTATACTCTGTTTGCGCCGGAATTGCGTCGTTTTTTTTGACGCAATTTCGACGCAAAACTAACTCCATATTTATACTTTGGCGTTAGACGCGTCTAGCGCCAAAGTCCATGGAGTTTGCGTCATTTTTTAGCGTGGACACCTACTTTGCGTTAATGATATGCAAGGTAGGCGTTCCCGTCTAAAAAAGTGACTCCGAGGCATGTGCGCCGTATTTACACTCCCGGGCAAAATTCACGCCCGGGAGTGGGCGGGTCAAAAAAAATGACGTACGGCCGCTTTTGCGCCGTTTTTTAGCGCCTGGAAAAGGCAGGTGTTAAGGGACCTGTGGGCTCTGAAGGAGCCCAGAGGTGCCCTCCCATGCCCCCAGGGACACCCCCTGTCACCCTTGCCCACCCCAGGAGAACACCCAAGGCTGGAGGGACCCATCCCAGGGACATTAAGGTAAGTTCAGGTAAGTGTTTTTTTTTTTTTTTTTTTGTGGCATAGGGGGGCCTGATTTGTGCCCCCCTACATGCCACTATGCCCAATGACCATGCCCAGGGGACAGAAGTCCCCTGGGCATGGCCATTGGGCAAGGGGGCATGACTCCTGTCTTTGCTAAGACAGGAGTCATTTCTATGGGGGTTGGGAGTCGAAAAAAATGGCGCAAATCGGGTTGAGGCGAAAAATTTGCCTCAGCCTGACTTGCCCCATTTTTTGGCGCCCAAGCTCCATATCCCCCTACGCCGGCGCTGCCTGGTGTACGTCGTTTTTTTCACGCACACCAGGCAGCGCCGGCGGCTGACGCCGGCTAACGTCATTGAATAAATACGGCGCCCGCATGGTGCTTCAGAATGGCGTTAGCCGGCGCTAATTTTTTTGACGCAAAACTGCGTTAGCGCAGTTTTGCGTCAAAAAGTATAAATATGGCCCCCAGTATCCTCAAGCGGTGTAGTTGTGTGTGCAAATGGGATTGTGCTAGAAGAGTGTCCGCAAATTGTTGTTTTAACCGGTGTGACAATCTATGTTTGTGAACTCCGGCAGCCAGATAGAATTCACCTTTATTATCTAACAGACACACTGATCTCACTTTATAATGCTTTGCTTCTTGAGTATTTGTCAATGTAACAATTTAGGACGCTTCCAAAAGATAACTTTTATCACAATTATTTAGAAAACAACACCAAGTATTAGAAGAAATCCCCAAGAAGTAAAGAAAAGAATACAAAAACTAAAATTAAAGGAAAAAATGTTGATGAATCGTAAAGGAAAGAATAGAAGCTCACAACAGTAGCAAGGTTGTGTATATATACATATAGTTACACAAATGAAATGTTTGTACAAACATATACTGTGAAAAGTCCAAATAATACACAGTAGTAGACATACAATAGTTAACATACCATACAACAGTAGACAGCACAACACAAATCCACTGTGTTAACGATACACCCCTACTCCAATTAGGCAGACAGATCAAACAGATGGGTGCGGTCAAAGATATTGAGGAGTTTGCAAGAAATGTAATCAACATTTCAGTCTCTCGAGGACCGATGTGTGTGAAATCATCCTCACGACAATCGCACATTCTCCTGAATTAAATATGCAGTAATAGAAAAACTATTAGATAAGGTGGCACGGGTCGAGTGAAACCACCTAAAATTGGATCAGGTGAGATTACTATGCCCAAAGTTAGACTAAAATAAATTGCACCATCCAATTTATTTCAACAGTTCTGCACGATATTCAAAGTATCTAAGGACAAGGAGACTAATTATGAGTCCATGTGGACTAACAAAAAGAGAGCAGAATACTGTGACAAAAAAGCTAAATAACTAGTGAATTTCGTCATCCAATAGAACCTCGTGTCCCTGATTACGCATTGTATTCCATGTACTTACAAACAATCAGCGTATTGGACAGTTAAGGCACGTACATATCAAGCATTTTACAAACGAACCACCGGTACCGATGAACAGTTCCTGTTGAATGGTGCTCATGTGTTGCAACTATGTAAGCAAATAGGATTATGTTCTGACAATATTTTCGCAGATTGTTACTTTTACCTGTGATGATTATGTCAATGCACCCCAGCAGGCAGACAGAATTCAGCATCTAACAGCACACTCGTCCGGCTTAACAAATCTTTGCTTCTGAACTACTTGTAGTGTATTCTTCATTGATATGTGATGTATATATGAATATGCAGACCTGATTCAAAAGTATTTTATGTAATAAGTAAGACATGCTGTTAGAAATAGGGTCCAAGTAGGGACCACAATCCTAGCCAGAGTAAGTCACAACACAATCCAAATTATCGGGTCCCCACCTTCTGGTAGCCTGGCACTGAGCAATTGGGCTTAATTGTAAACTATTTGCGCAATAAATCACACAGTAACACCCCAGAAATACACCATATGGGTTTAGAAAAATAGATAATATTTATCTGAATAAAATAAGATCAAAAGGACAAAGATCCAATAAGCACAAGTTGAAATGTCCCTTTTAAAAGGTTTAAAAGAGTCTCAATCCTTAGAAATGAACAGTTGTTTCTTTGTTACAAACATGACCTGAGATGCGTCAAAAATAACAATGCATGGAGACGATAGAGGAGGTGATGCGACAAAAAATAAGGTATTGAGTCGGATTTTCCAGTGCAGTACAGTGGATGCATCACATCGATGCAAGGTTTTGCGCAGTTTTTCGGCACATAGTCTTGGTGTCTCCCTGTGATACAGGGATATTTTGAAATATAGGGATGATGCATTGAAAATCCTTGACATGATGGAAGAAGGAGCAGACGGGGAGTCGCTCCAGTAGGTGATACGTCTAATTTTCCATTGCAAGGCAGGTGCTGCATCTAATTTCCAGTCAGGAAGTCAGTGCTCCATCATTCCTTTTGGCTTTGCGGCGATTTCTCATCCACGATGTAGGATTTGCGTCGCTTTCTGCAGGCGTTGAGCCGTTTTTGATGCACAAGGATTTTCTTGAAGAGGTGAAGTTTTTGTTGGCCCTGAGACTTCATAAACAGGAGGCAAGCTCAATGCACGCCCTTGGAGGGCAGTTTTGGGGAATGCAGAGTCCTTCCAGCAAAGTCAGAGTAAGCAGGGCAGCTGGGCAACAGCAGGGCAGCAGTCCTTTTCAGCAGTCCTTTTGGGCTGCCAGGCAGCTCCTCTGATAGGGTGCAGCCCAGTCCTGTCTGCCAGGGTCCCTGCGGGGGTTATCAGTACTTTGCGTGAGGACAGGCCACAGGCCCTTTGAAATGTGTCAGGACCCTCACCCTTCAAGCCCAGGAAGACCAAGTCAGGATGCAGATTAATGCAGATGTGGCTGAGTGCCCTGTGTTTGTTGTTGTGTGGGGGAAATGCACAAGGCAGCTGTCAGCCAGCACAGACCAGATGTTGACTGGAGACAGGCTGTAAGGCACAGATACTTTTAAGTGCAGAGAAATTCCCACTTTCTAATAGTTGCATTTTGAATATAGCAATAATAAATCCAACCTCACCAATCAGCAGGATTTTCTATTACAATTCTGGCCATCCTAAATATGACCTGTTTACTCCTTCCAGATCAGAAGTTACAACTCAAAAGTATATGAGGGCAGTCCCTTTGCTAGTCTATGAAAGGAGCAGGCCTCACAGTAATGGAAAACAAATTTAGGAGTGTTTCACTATCAGGACATATAAAACACATATATACATGTCCTGCCTTTTACCTACATAGTACCCTGCCCTATGTGTTCCCTAGAGCCTTTCTTAGGGTGACTTATATATAGAAAAAAGGGAGTTTAAGGTGTGCCAAGTATCTTTAAATGTCAAGTCGAAGTGCCAGCACAACTACACATACAGGCCTTGCAATGGCAGGCCTGAAACATGGTTAAGGGGCTATGTATGTGGGTGGCACTATCAATGCTGCAGGCCCACTAGTACATTTATTTACAGGCCCTGGGCATGTGTAGTGCACTTTACTAGGGACATATAAGTAAATCAAATATGCCAGATGGGGATGAACCAATGTTACCATGCTTAAGGGAGAGAGCATATGTACTTTAGCACTGGTTAGCAGTGGCAAAGTGTGCAGAGTCCTAAAAACCAGCAAAAACAGTGTCAGAAAAGTGGAGGGAGGCAGGCAAAAAGTTGGGGGATGACCACTCTAAGGCTGTCAGGTCTAACACATGCTTATTAAATGAAACAGTGTGTAAGCAGGAGTAGTATAATGTGATACCTTTCATCAAACTCAAAAGTAGGCATGATTTGTATAATGTGACAGGTGGTTATGCCCCAGAAGTCCCTCCCCAGAAGTGGCATCACTTCTGACTCATGTGACCCGCCAGTGATTTCACCGTTGACCCCTAACCCAGAAATTACATCACTCAGGCCCATGTAACCAGATTGTGATGTCAGCGGTGAGCCCTAACCCGGAGGTGACGTCAATTCTGGCTCATGTGACGAGGTAGGGGTGTCACCCATGCACCCTAACCCGGAAACCCCTACTCCAGAAATGAAGTCTTTGCAATGTCACTTAAGGCTCAAGAAAAGTTTTTTAAGAAGCAACCGCCTTAATACAGAATTTATTTGCACTGGCGACTTAGGTAGAGTTTTAGGAACAGTACAACATGTGAAAAGTACTGCCCTGTTAGATCTATCATGTTCAGATATTGTTTTGGGTTTTTGAACTCTCTATACAGCTATAGTATAGTGCTGCAGAAGGTCGGTGATAGCTGTACATCTTTGTAAAGGTGTGTGCTTGTCAAGGACGACAGTAACACATTTGTAAATATTCAATATGTCAAGCCTGACTATGTAGCAATTTCTAAGATCCCCTTGGACACTTTGTCACTTTTGATATTTGACAGTCAGTCACAGGAAGTGTCCTTTAAATACAGGAAAGTGATTATGAAGCTTCATGTAAGACCGCAATGCAACAGTGAAACTGAAAATAAATCAACATGGTATTCATGAAAAGATATGGAGACCCTCCCCGATATAGGGAATATTACCGTAATCAGGCTAGATATGGAGGTCCCTTTTTCTTTCATAACACCTGTTATGTATCATGCCGGGAAGGAAGGCTTTTTTTCAAAGCTTGTTTAGAATTGCTGTACCTTTTTTAAGAAAAGGGTTTGAAATAGCCAAACTCAATGCTTAAAGCTTTATCTGCAAACATTGCTTAGGATGTAGTGGGCTCAGTTACATCAGCTGTTGCTGAGCATATGAACAAACAGCAGCAAGAAGGAGCTGGACTTCGGTTCAGGCCTAAGATTGGTACCAAAAGGAATGGAAAAACATCAAGCTAAATGGGTCCACCACTGCCTCATAAAAAAAGGAAGCGTACTTTGAAAGTCTCTCACAAAATAGGAAGATCTGTGAGTCGGAAGAAGTTTTCCAAGAACAGGAAAACCACTGCATGTGTAAATACTCAAGACTCAAGAAACAATATCAATGGCCATTGTACACTGTGCCTCCGGAGAATGTGCCGTCAGTGTTAGACTTGTTTTCAAACTCAGAAAGGGAACTGTAAAAAGTTAATTTTTTTTTTACTTACAATAATAAAATAATGATGGTACAGAAAGGAAAACAGAATTGGAAAATAAAACAAGCATATATGTATATACAAAGACATAAATAAAAAAAATTAAAGGCTGTTCCATGGGGTGAACTCTAAGGAAATATTATACAGACAACCATGTGTTCACCTTGAAAAGTTTATTCTTGGGTTTCAGAGTTAAGCGATCATCAGACCCAAGGAGGGCAATTTGTGGAAAGAAAGGTCATGTATGAACAAGGCTGAAAAACAACAGGCTTAGGGCACTTCAGTCTTGCACATGGGGTACTACACACATCCTAAAGAGTCTAAAAGATCTCCGCTTGCAGCATTACTTACAATGGAAAAAGGAATGTTCATTTCTGCAACCGCCTGCATAAAAATTTCCCAGCCGTTATGTGTTTTCTGCCATGTGAGAGCCTGGGGTTGTGTGATGCCACAGATTAAGTTTTAGTTGTTAGATCCTTTGACAGGTTGCCCTCTGTAGATAAACCCTCCTTTCTCATTCCATGAGGCATTATCTTTTTCATTGGACATTTTGTTTAACAACATTTCAGTGTTTTTTTTTGTATCACTGCCCAATGTTGCTTAATAGTTCATGAACCAAAGGGTCTGAAGATGGTGGGTGTTCTTGAGTATCTGGTTGCTGTGGACTTTCACAGTTAGTAGTATCTAAAGCAAGATTATGTTTTCCCTACATACCCTGTTAAAAGTAGTTTAAAACATTCTGAAGAACTGTGAGTACAAGCGGGCTTTGTCGTAAGGTGCTAAATCTGTACGGTTTAGGATGGTTTTCATTTCAGCATCCAGTCTCTGTGTCCCATTTTTCCGTTTGTCCCAGTCTTCATGCATGGTGGCCCCCAAGTGTTCCATCTGATGTCTGGGTACCAAGTACATATTGGTGTACTCCATCAGTTTCCACTCAAAAGACTGGTGATGATAGGAATAGCTATATCCAACAAAGACCATATAAATTCTCCAGACTGTTCACCAATTTTAGAAACCAGGGATGTGCGTTTATTACTATGCTTTTTAATAAGATGATGCTTCTTCTTTAGAGCTTTGAACTGAAGATCTAATATTGGGACATTACCTTTTATATTGGTTAGGGCAACCTCTGAAATAGCAGCCACTAAAGCATCAGAATCATAGCACAGGAAAGCCTTTCTTTTTTGAGAGCTCACTGTAACTAACAATTTTAGTAGGGCTGGATTTCTACGTAGATATGCTGACATAGTGACCTTTGGTACAGCGTTTAGATTATGAAATGTTGAAAGGGAGTCACTAGTGATTATTTTTATAGGGCTTGGGCTTATTTTTGGGTATGCAAGCAACAGGGACACCAGGTGGAAAATATCAGAATGGAGTCTGTAGTCTTCTAGGGTTGCTGTTTTTACCAGTAAGTAACCATGGGGTTTATCTATAGAGTTGTTAAAAGCTTCCAAGAAAAAATCTAGTGTTTCCGGGATACATTTGTTCAGCCATAAATGTTAATTGTTGTTTACCTTTAGAGTTCGTAAACAGCACCAAGTAAGATGCGTTAAGAGGTATTGAGTGGCTACTCCTATCCTTATAAAACAAATTCTGCACTATATAACAAATGCTTAGGTTCTAGTGGTGTGAATACTGAGTAAAATCTTTCGCTATTTCTGGACTATCACCAGCTTCACTCATTACGACAACTACAATACCAATGTTTCCACGACTTGGGGGCAGCATATTATCATCATTGAGAGTATCAGGTATTCCTTCAGTAAATTTTGGGAATGGGAATTTATATGCTAGATATGTATATAGATTTTCCCAGCATGAATAAAGCCATACAATATTGGTTGGGGTTTGGCTTAAAACACTAGAAGAATTTTCTAAAATCTCTTTTATGAAATAACCTCTACCATGATTCGAAGAAGGACCTGCTAAAATACATAAAAAAGGATGCTGCAGTCTATTACACATTGTGTGGGTAAAGACACTTATGTCTGTCAATACCCATATTGCAGTGTTTTGTACTCTTCTGTCAGTACCCGTTTCTCAAACACTAAGCATAGAGTTTTTTGCAGGGGCCTGATTGAAATTTGGATCTGACAATAGTAGGCTGTTCCACCACAATAGTTTAAATAAACTTGCTTGTATGTTCTTCAATATAATGACTGACCAGCTCATTTAGGCTGTTAAAATTTATTTTTATGCTATTGTTATCATTCAGTGTAAGGTATTCAGTGTAAGGTATTCACTGTAATACCTTTCACTTTCATGCACACTCCATTTTTGGATGTGCGTTAAGTCTTAGCACCACCTGACACAATACTACAACATGTCCACCAGAAAATTACTCGCTTGTTAAATCTACTAAGTAATCACCAAGTTGAGGGTCTTCATTCCCTGTTTTACTCACAAAAATCATAGAGTCAATATCAGGGTATGAACATCTGTCCTGAAGTTGATACAGCACCTTGTAAAACTCTAATCGGGCATGAGCGGTTGTAAAACAATCTATAAAATATTTATTTTGTTAGAAGTAGTAGGGTATTCCATTGTAAATTTCCAGCACAGCAAAGCAGTTTAATTATCTATGAAGTCTCAACTGGACTTGTAACATGAGCCAAAAAGGTATTTTTACAGCTCATCTGGATCAATGATTATTTTTTATGTTTGGCAAGTTTGTCCACTGTGCGAATTTGCCCCATAGAGAATTGAGACAGAGTTTAGCGAACCGGTGTCTAGCAGGGTTTACTTAAGCGTACTCCAGTCTTAAGTGAATACCTTCATGCATGAAATAATTATCATTACACTGTTGCTTTGTGGTCTCGTTGGTACACCAGTCTGAAAATCCTGAAGCCTCTTGTTCATCTCTGAGAAATAATTTAATACACTCAGAAAAAATTTCAGCTGTAGTCTGCTCAAAGTGCCATATCCCATTGACCCTTCGAATCTTGCAACCTTTCACTAAGACAGCATGTACCTCTATGCTACACCAAGTACCTGTGATTGACCTTTCTTCTTCGGTGTGTCTGCATTCGCTGGTCTGTTTGCTTTGAGCACATGTCCTGCATAAGGGGAACATTGGCTTTCCCCCAACTCTGTGTGGGAAAACAGGAAAATGAAGCCTATGGGGAGGGTACACCTGACATTTAATCAAGCCAAAGAACACACTTAGGTCTTTGAATAAAGGATGCACCTGTGTCCTAGTGGGTAAAGTTTCATTCTGTTCACATAAGGATACAGACATGTGAAATAATAGTAGTGGATTTTTTCGCTAACAACCACCTTCTTGTGCAACTGGATAGTATTTGTATGACCCCTAAATAAAGCATCATAGGGCTCAAGAGGTTTAGGCAATTCCTTGTTCTTAATAAAACACACAAAGGCCCTCATTACAACCCTGGCGGTAAATCCTGCTTACCGCCGTGCAGACGACTGCCAACATACCGCTGCGGCCGCAGAATTCCGCTACAGGTATTACGACTCACAGCTCGGAATCCGCCATTATACAGACACCCACACAAGTCTGACACAACAAAGGTCAGTGATAAACTGGCAATATCAAAACCGACATGTCACGCCAACAGGAATACGCCCACACTATCACGACCCACGAATCAATGTGATGGTCTTTCAACCGCGGTATTCCATTGGTGGTACACACCGCCACGCTCAAAATACACACACATTTACAAAACACAACCACATTGGACAAATCAAAATACACACACCTGATACACATACACACACCACACCCACACACCCAATCCAATATAAAACACACACCAACATCACCCACAAACCCTTACTATCAGAATTCTGAAACCACGCCAGAGAGAGACACCAGCATAAACAACACCAGCATCCACAGACACACAACACCATCACATACACAACATCCACGCAACTCAAACAACACACACCAACACATCCCCTCACACATCACAACACACACCACCTTACACATCACCCACACCACTTCATGGCACCTCAATGACACCCCAGGTTCTCTGAGGAGGAGCTCAGGGTCATGGTGGAGGAAATCATCTGGGTAGAGCCACAGCTATTCGTATCACAGGTGCAGCACACCTCCATTGCAAGGAAGATGGAGCTATGGCGAAGAAATGTCGACAGGGTCAATGCAGTGGGACAGCATCCAAGAACTAGGGATGACATCAGGAAGAGATGGAACGACCTACAGGGGAAGGTGCGTTCCGTGGTCTCCAGGCACCAGATTCCTGTACTGAGGCCTGGCGGTGGACTCCCACCTGCTCCCCCACAACTAACAACATGGGAGGAGCAGGTCTTTGCAATACTGCATCCTGAGGGCCTCGCAGGAGTAGCAGGAGGACTGAACTCTGGTAAGTCAACTCTTTACTACCTTATCCCCCCCACCCTACCTGCATGCCATCACATTCTCCCACCCTCACCCTCACCCCCATCACTCCAACACCTCACACTTATGCCCCACTATCACAACCCACCCATCCTAATACCAAGCCCTGCATGCAACACCAAAGCATGGACACCCATCACCAAAGCATGTCCACTACAGATACCCACACAGACCCCAAACCAAATATCACACAAGGACCAAGCCAAGAATGCAAGCACTGGAGTACAGGGTCACTCACCCATCGCACACAATGGCACACACAGATGCAATAGTCATGCCTTTACACCCCTGCAGGACCCCTACCCAACGTCACCGGACAGGAGGTACCAGACATGTCCAGTCCCCCCACAGAAGAGACCCACAGTGATGACAGCAGTTCTGCACAACTGGATCAAGATGACCAGCTGGATCAAGATGACCAGCCCGGCCCATCAGGGACCTCGGGACAGTCGTTTCCCCTGACACTGGCACAAGCCACCACAGAGCCTCCCCCTCACTAAACACCATCACAGCACCCACCCAGTGGGCCCATCCCTCTGTCCCCAGGACACATCAATCAGCAGTGTGTCCACCACTACAGGGAACCCAGGCAAACCCACCAACCGAAGAAGATCAGGGACCTGGGGGCAGTGGCAGTGGGCACACGGTTCAGGGGACAGAGGCACAGGATAACAGGGAAGCTGGGAGGACTGCTGTACGACTGGGGGAGGACAGGCCCAGGGAACCCACTCTCCACGGGGCAATCTCCAACATCATGGGAGCTTACCATCATTTCCAGGAGACGATGGCAACGGTACTGGCCAAGATTCAGGAGACCCAGCGGATGCAGGAGGAACACTATCTGGGGATCAGGGAGGACCTGAAGTGGGTTAATAATCCCCTAGTCACCATTGCAGGGATGCTGCAAGACCTTGTCAGCACCAGGAGGGACACTGTGGCACAACAAGGTGCCCCTGACCCTAGCCCGGACGATGAACAGCCCTCCACCTCCACCGGCACCAGCACCCCACCCCCAGCAGATGGAGAACCACCCCGCAAACAGTCCCTGAGATCCAGGAACAAGACAGAGAACATTGCCAAGACCCCCGCCAGGAAATGAGACCCCCCTGAATGTCACCCTTCTGTCCCACTTTGTCACCCTATCCATCCTTCAACTGCCATTGCTCCACTTCCTATGCCCCTTTGGACAATGCACCTGTGAAACAAATAGACTGGACACTGCCATGGACATTCCTCCACCATCCCCCCTGCCCATTTTACAACCCCCTCCACTTATTTGCACAGAAATAAACACACTTCAATCACAAAACAATCTGTAGTCAGTCTGTGCTTTCACAAACGTGTAATTGCAATAACCATGGAATATAGCAATGTCAATTTACTTGTGCACATACCGATCTAACTCAACTGTAGGCCTGGAGGAAATATAGCAGAGGGCACAAAGTGGGACCCACATCTGTGAAATGGAAAGCCAAGTGACACGTCAGGGTCCATAGACTGAGTGTAAAAGACAGACTTATGCTAGCTCCAATAATAGTGATATGGGAGGCAGTGACATCTTCTTACCTGTGTCTCACTGGAAGTATTGCATGATTATGTTGTTTCTGTTGTCGATATTCTCTTCTTCTGCCTCCTCTTCTTCACTGTCCACAGGCTCCACAGCTGCCACAAGACCACCATCAGGCCCATCCTCCTGCAGAAAAGGCACCTGGCGTCGCAAAGCCAGGTTGTGCAGCATACGGTAGGCCACGATGATCTGGCACACCTTCTTTGGTGAGTAGTAGAGAGAGCCACCTATCATATGGAGGCACCGGAATCTGGCCTTCAGGAGGCTAAAGGTTTGTTCAATCACCCTCCTAGTACACCCATGTGCCTCATTGTAGCGTTCCTTTGCCCTTGTCCTGGGATTCCTCACTGGTGTCAGTAGCCATGACAGGTTGGGGTAACCAGAGTCACCTGCAAATATGGAGGGACAACTGTTAGACACACACTAACCCTTAGGGACAACCCCTTATCCAAACACCTATTCACATTGCACTGTATAGGGTCCTGTCCTCACCTATAAGCCACACACTGTTCCTCTGGAGTTGCCCATCACATAAAGGATGCTGCTATTTCTCAAAATGCAAGCGTCATGCACTGAGTCAGGAAACTTGGCATTCACATGGGAGATGTACTGGTCTGCCAAACACACCATCTGCACATTCATAGAATGGTAGCTCTTCAGGTTTCTGTACACCTGTTCACTCCTGCGTGGGGGTACCAATGCCACATGTGTCCCATCAATGGCACCAATGATGTTGGGGATATGTCCCAGGGCATAGAAGTCACCTTTCATTGTGGGCAAATCCTCCACCTGAGGGAACACGATGTAGCTGCGCATGTGTTTCAGCAGGGCAGACAACACTCTGGACAACACGTTAGAGAACATTGGCTGGGACATCCCTGATGCAATGGCCACTGTTGTTTGAAAGGAACCACTTGCCAGGAAATGGAGTACAGACAGGACCTGCACTAGAGGGGGTATACCTGTGGAATGGCGGATAGCTGACACCAGGTCTGGCTCCAACTGGGCACACAGTTCCTGGATTGTTGCACAATCAAGTCTGTAGGTGAGTATGATGTGTCTCTCTTCCATTGTCGACACGTCCACCAGCGGTCTGTACACCAGAGGATGCCGCCATCTCATCACCTGCCCCAGCAGACATGCCCTATGGAGGAGAACAGCGAGCAGAGAGTCTGCCAACACTGAGGAATCACAAAATGTAATTTGCACACATTTATTAATCCGCAATGTGCCTGTAACTGTGTGTATTCAAGGCCTACATTGGTGTGACGCAGTTATTATAAATGCCATGTGACCCCCTGAAATGGCGGCTGCCTGACCTGTAAGGTGGGACAAGGGGATATGAGGTAACTGTGATGGCGTTGTACACCATCGCGGTGGGCGGTCGAAGACCGCTGCGCAATTCTGCATTGGTTAACATTGGACCCTATGGGTCAGAGGAGCCAATGACGATGTACGCCGGCGGTGATGGTACGCACCGCCGCGGACGTGACCGCCATTTTTCTGTCTCTTCACTCACTTGCTACCTGACCTTCAACAGGAGAGGACCTACACTGCAAGTGCTGCTGTGACCTGTGTCTGGAAGCGACGATGGCTCCTGTGTCTGGGGAAAGGGCCCCTGCCTTCACTTTGGAGGAGTTGGAGAAATTAGTGGATGGGGTCCTTCCCAGTACACACAACTGTATGGTCCTCCAGACAAACAGGTGAGTACACTGTGAGCATGCTGCATGGGAAATGCCTGTTTGGAGTGGTGTGGATGTAAGATACATGGGGGGGGCTGAGGCCTGCATATGTGGACGGTGAGTGCATGTGCGTCAGGGCAAGGGTGGGAACGGGGGCCAATGAGTATGATGGTCCAGACGGGTAAAGAATTTCCTTTCCCCCTGTACCATTCCTCTAGGTCAGCGCCCACAAGAAGAAGGCTTTTTGGCATGCCATCGCCAAGGACGTCCGGACCCTGGGGGTCCACCACAGACGGAGCACCCGCCGCCGTAAAGGATGGGAGGATCTGCACTGCTGGAGCAAGAAGACGGCGGAGGCCCAGCTGGGGATGGCCTCCCAACGTCGGAGGGGTGCCTGTCGCACCATGACCCCCCTGATGTTCTGGATCCTGGCGGTGGCGTATCCAGAGTTGGATGGGAGCTTGAGGGCATCACAGCAGCCACAAGGGGGTGAGTACACTCTCATTCAGCTGACTCTGCGTGCATTACGAGGTGTCTGGGTGGGGGAGGTGGGCAGTGGGTTACCCTAGGCCAGGACGAGCTTAGTAGGCAAGGTCCCTTGTGAGGCAGGCTATGTGGCACCCCAACTCCACTAGTGGTTAGTGCCATCTACACCTAGTCAGTCTCCTGTGACTTCCAGGTGTGCTGCAATCGGGCTTAGGCTTTGTACCCCATGTGCATGTGATTAATCTAGGAACAATAAGTGGATGGCGTAGTGCAGAGGGCTGCTGTGTCTGTTGTGTCCGCCAACGGTAGTGGTGTTGCATGCACTTAACATGTTTTTCTCCTGTCTTTCCCCAATTTTTGTGGTCTCCCTGTTCTTGTGTGCAATAGCATAATCAGGCGGAGGAGCACTGGCACCGGAGCAGGAGGGAGCTGCATCCCACTTGGCCCTGGGGAGCGAAACAACAGAGTCTGAAGCCACAAGTGGGACGGAGGGCGAGGGGAGCTCCACGTCGGGGACAGGAGCAGAGACCAGCGACAGTGACTCCTCCTCTGATGGGAGCTCCCTTGTGGTGGCAGGCCCCTCTGTGCCCACCGCATCAACAGGTACAGCCACCACCCCCCCTACCAGCACCGCCCTCCCAGCAGTCCCTCAGCATGTATCCCGTGCCCGCTCACCCAGGAGGGTGGGCATCTCCTTCGCCCCAGGCACCTCGGCCCTGCCCCAGTCAGCCCTGCTGCCCTCAGTGAGGACGCTATTGACCTCCTGAGATCCCTCACTGTTGGGCAGTCTACCGTTCTGAATGCCATCCAGGGTGTTGAGAGGCATTTGCAACAAACACATGCATACCTGGAGGGCATTCATTCTGGCCAGGCAGCCCAACAGAGAGCATTTCAGGCTCTGGCTTCAGGACTGGTGGCAGCCATTGTCCATGTGTCCAGCCTCCCCTCTCCAACCTCCTCCACCCAGTCCCAATCCCCAGTACCTCAGCCTATCTCAAGCACACCATCAGACCAGCATGCACACACATCAACACACAAGAGTGGCTCAGGCAAACATAAGCACCACACATCCCACAGGCACAAGCATCATACCCATGCACACATACCAACATCTACTCCCCCACTGTGTCCCCCTCCTCCACGTCTCCCTCCTCCCTCCCAGTCTCGTCTCCACTCACACCTGCATGCACTACATCCTCAGCCACTACCTCCATCACCAGCACGCCCATCACCACACACCGCTCACATACAATCACCACCCCCACTACCATTCACACATCCCCAGTGTCCTCTCCCAGTGTGTCAGTGAGCCCTCCTCCCAAAGTACACAAACGCAGGCACACACCCACCCAAAAGCCATCCACCTCACAACAGCCTCCAGCCCATGCACCTTCACCCAAATTCAGCAGACATACACCTCCTACAACCACTACCTCTACCTCCACTCCCAAACCCCCACCATCTACCCGTACCAGTGTGTCTAAAAAACGTTTCCTGGCTAACATTGACCTTTTCCCTACACCTCCCCCCCGTCCTTCCCCTAGGGCCAGGCTTTCCAGGTCCCAGCCCTGCACCTCAGCCACCACATCCCCGAGCACAGTGGTGCCAGCAACTGCGGGGTCATGGAGTGCGCCAACCATCAGGGCTGCCAGTGTGCCACGGAGCGAGGGCAAGGACATTCCTCCACCTGCCAAGGTTAAAAAGGTGCCCCCATCCTGGAGGGAGAAGCCGAAAACACCTGCCACAAAGGGGTCAGTGAAAACGAAAGGGGATAGTGGCAAGACAAGTGCGCCACCATCAAAGGTGGGGAAGGGCCAAAAACAGAAGCGCAGGTCAGGAGAGGGCATGGTGGCACAGACTGAGGGACCAGTGTCACACCTTCTGTCCAAGTCCACGCCAACCTGTACGGCGGAGAACACCGCCACCTGCACCGCCACCTGCACCGCCACCAGCACCGCCACCAGCACCGCTACCTGCACCGCCTCCAGCACGTCTACTGCCGCTGCGACAGTCCCCAGCCTCTTCCCCGGTGGGCAGCCGTCCGAGGCTGCAGGAGACATCCTGCTCTCTCAATCAGCTGGTGCTGACACATGCTCCGCCGCCACAGACCCCGCCGCCAGCACCGCCGCCACAGACCCCGCTGCCAGCACCGCCGGCACAGACCCCGCAGCCAGCACCGCCGGCAAAGACCCCGCTGCAAGCACTGCCACGTCTGACACCGCCGCAAGCACCGCCACGACTGACAGCACCACAAGCACCGCCAGAGGCCCCGCGACATCCTCAGACAGTGGCACCACTGCAGACATGGCCACCATCCCCAGTGGTCAGTCATCCGAGGCTGGTGGTGAGTTCAAGGACCCTGGGCAACTTCCATGAAGCATCATTGTCATCACAGTTGTCACCTGCATATGGAATGCTAAGCCGCAGCAGTGTAGGGTATGTCTCTGCCTCCACGGCGTATCATGCAACCTGTACCTCAGCAGTCTCGTGGCACACACACCCAGGAGAGTGTATTGTTCTGGCCGCACTGCACGTGGAGCACTCTGGGCACCATGCCCCCTCCAGAACCAGTGGAGAGATACATCCACTACCTCAGTCCTTGGCAGGATGAAGCACTCGGGGCACAAAGCCCCCTCCAGAACCAGTGGAGAGATACATCCACTACCTCAGTTCTTGGCAGGATGAAGCACTCCGGGCACAAAGCCCCCTCCAGAACCAGTGGAGAGATACATCTACTTCCTCAGTCATTGGCAGGATGAAGCACTCTGGGCACAAAGCCCCCTCCAGAACCAGTGGAGACTGTTATCCACTTGAGAGACTGCGGCTTTGCACTCCCCAGGATACAGCAGTGGGCAAACCACCCACTGGAAAGACTTGAGGGACTGTGGCTTTGCACTTCCCAGGATACAACAGTGGGCAAACCACCCACTGGAGAGACCTGAGAGACTGTGGCTTTGCACTCCCCAGGATAAAGCAGTGGGCAAACCACCCATGGGAAAGACTTGAGAGACTGTGGCTTTGCACTCCCCAGGATCAAACTGTGGGTATTGAGCCCCCTCGTGGAGCAGTGGCGTTGTGCGTTCATCAGGCTGAGGTGCCCCCCACCCCCTGAGGTTCCCGTATATTTTCAGTCTGATGCCCTTCCAGTGTTCTCTCCGTTTGGAGTCAGGTGTCATGTGTGGACCTCGCCCATGCATTTTGGGCCCAGTGGTCTATAGACAATGATTGGTGCACTATCCGGACTTGTGTATTTGGTGTAAATAATTGTATATACTGGGCTTAGAATTTTGATAATGATATTTCACATGATTACATTCATTCAAATCATTTCCATTTGTCCTTGCGTTCTTCCAGGTGGTGGGGGGTGTATATGTAATGTTGCAGCATGTATTTGTGTGTATGGTGTTGTGGGTGGGGGTGGGGGTGTTGCGTGTTGCGTGTCTGTGTCACTCTCTTTTCCCTCCCCCTCCCCTGTGTTGTAGGTGCAGTACTCACGTGGTCATCGCCTCCGTCGTTGGAGCTCCTGATAGAGGAGCAGGAAGACCATCATCAGCAGTATCTGCAATTCGGGCTCCATGGTGTCCTGGTTCCTCGTGGGGTGTGGAAAGGTGAGTGTTTTCCATTCTGTGCACTGTTTCCGCCGTGTTTTTGTTCGCGTTGGTTCCGCCCCGGAAAAGGTGGCGGATAGGCCTGTTGTGATAGGGTGGGCGGTACACTATCTTCCGCCTGTCAGTTGGCGGTGTCCATCGCGCTGTTTGTTTGTACCGCTGTGGCGGTCGGAGTGTTAAAGTGGCTAGCTATGTTGGCGGCTTCCGCCACGGTCGTAATCCCATTTTTTTTGCCGCCAGACTGTTTGCGGTATTACCGCCACTTTAACACCGACCGCCAGGGTTGTAATGAGGGCCTAAGTCTTCATTTGATTTGACCAAATCTAGCCACTCGTGCTCCCAAAACGATCTCACAACAATACCTCAGTTCTCGATATAACATGCCTTTAACATTGTCCGACAATATAGCTGCTCAGAGGTGGCACCCAGCAGATTATTTAACGCGTGTGGTTTGTAGCACTTGGGAAACCATGATAGAAACAACTGTTAAATTCAAAAGCGGTTGGTGCACCATTAACTTCAGCATATGCATCTAGATAATATGGACCCACCTGATATTCACCACTCATCAAAGCGTTCTGAATAAGGATGTTTTCTTTTTCAGAGGGATACATTAGTCATTGAATTGAGGGTGTAGAAAATCTATTTTGTTTACCATTATACAGATCTGGCAGCACCAGCACTATACTTTGAGGTTATAAAAACATGTTCTTATGGATAGCCACACACATTGAAGCCAAAGGCACATATTGAAAAGGGCCTACGTACTCAATGCTTTTTACCATGTCAGATGTATTTGCCTGTAGAACCATTTCTTCTTTTGTCATCTGTATGATACCGTCTCTAAAGAGATTACAAATCTTCCTTGGGATAAATATATCTTCTTGGCAGTATACTTTCAACTGTACCTGAAAATCAAATGCCTTGTCAAGGTCTACCATTTAAAAAAAAGATTCTTTCTCGTCCGGCATCATAAAGTCTACACCATAGTATTCAGTTAAAGGAATAGTCCCCACATAATTTTGGTTTGCTGAGGTGTTAAAAAAGTGTGGAAAATAACCCTTAGAACCCAGTAAACACAAGTCTTTTTAAGGAGTAAATTAATCTTATTCTTAGTGGCACCACCATGATCAGCATCAATTTGGAGCCTTGAGTGATAAGTCTCACCTCTATTTTTTCAGTAATTATCTGGCATAAGATGAAGAACGAGTCATAAGCTCTTGAGTTATGGGCTAGCATTTGATAACCCATACATTTCTTTTGTAAGAATGTGCTAAGAAAGTCATTCACACAGGAAGGACTGCAAACTCCAATTCTTCACTGGATTTTAAATGATGTGCATAGGACCTTATAACTAGTTTGTCGGAGGTTTTAGGCCATCCGCTGAACTTCCGACGGGGAGGTTGCCGCCATAGTGGCTACATCCCCGCCGGGCCCATTAAGAGTTTCCCACTAGGTTTCCATCTGCTGGCCTCGTAATCGAGACGGTGGCAATGCTGAAAGATGCAGGGTGCACCAGCATCCTCGCAATGTTCACTGTCCGCATAGCATAGCAGACAGTGAACAATATGAGGGTGCTGGCTAGGGGAACCCCTTCACTGCCCATGCCAAATGCCCTGTATTCGTTCTCTGCCAGCATTTTCATGGTGGAAAAGGCTGGCAGAGTACAAGGTTGTATCCCTAAGGCAGGGCTGCTTGCAGCACTGCCGAGGCAGATTAGTACCGCTGCAACTGCCAGACCGCCAGGATCTCTGATCCTGATGGTGCTGTCGGTCCCCCAGCAGAATGACCGCCGTGGTCAAAATATGGTACTCGCACCGCCAGACTTGTGATGAGGCCCATAGTTTGGTTTGTGAACTTCATACTCCTGTGTACATTCAATATGAAATATGATAAATTTTCTGTTTTTGTTTGAGTGGCAGCTTTAGAGTTGTCACACTTATGTTCTTTTCTTACAGAAAATACATTTTACAGCATCAACATTTAATTCCTTTACACTTGTGGGTGATGCTGATGTATCACACACATTGCAAACAATCTACTTTGGGTGTACACTGTATGAGGCCATTGCTCGCAAGCTGTGTTTTATTAAGCAATTTATTGAGTGATAGATTAGATTACATTGTGGACATTTGACATTGTGACTGGGTTCTGCGGTGCAGCCATCAGACCGATACATTTTACTGTGCATTTCACATTTCACGATTGATGATTTGACTAAGGCCATCATTACAAGTGTGGTGATCTCAAGACCGACACACTTGTGATAGCAGTCGGACCGCCGCAGTCAGGGCAGTCCGACCGCCCTATTATGACCATGGCAGATGGGCCACTGTCCAACTGCTGGCACCATGAGGTTGCCACCTGTCGACAGCCTGGATCTCTTGGCGGTTGCAATCCGCAAGCAGCGCTTTCCTGAGGATCACGAGTCCCCTTTCCGACAGCCTTTGCAAGGCGGTCTCACCGCCATGCAAAGTCTGGCACGAAGGGTTAATCGGGGGGCAATGGGAGCCCCTGCACTGCCCGGGCACTTGGCAGCCTTTAGAAGCCATGGATTAAACAACCAGAAAAACATAAATGTATTAGGTGTAAAAAGTAGAATGTATCTTTATTATAACCACAATTCATGCCCAGCAGTTTTTAAAAAGCATAAAAGTAATCATAAATTATTTTTGACACCAAATGTTTTCAATTCGTTTATAAGGGCTGCTTAAGAAGAACATATTATTTTTGTTAAAAAAGCTTTTTTTCCAAAGCTCACCCTGCCCCTGACCTTCCCCATCCCCCTTTTGCCCACCCATTTCACCCTGCCACCCTGCCACCATGCACACACACACAGACATGCACACCACTCACACCACACAAACACACACATATGCTCTCAAACACTACTGTTTTAAAATGTTGTGATTTAGGTTGCCTTTTTAATGGTTCTCCTGCTTCAGCCTGCTCAGGTTTCACTTCTTTACAACAGAATCTTGAAATCTCCGTTATGGGTTTTGGCAATGTCATATTCAGGCGTGATCATTTTTTTTCAGTGTAACTATGATCATGTGTACTGTTACATAAAAAGAATTAGGAATATAAATATATATATATATATCGAAATTACAACCTAACAAAGAAAAAAAAAGAAAGTGAGAAAAAACAATCTTACCATTAGGTAGATTTATTGTGGGGGTCAACTCTTTAATGGTATTTCAATTTTCAGATTGGTCTAGAATATCAAACTAATTAACACCAGGAACATCAGGAATAGTATCACATGAGATGTAGTCTGCCAAAAAGAAGAAAAGTTAATTAAACAAACCAAATTATTATAAAATGGTTGTAAAGGTCACAGTGGTTTATCATACTAGACCTTTTCTAATAGTATAATTGGAGTGGTACTGGGTTTGGACATTTCTGACTGGCACACTCTCTTTTTTCTAAGTGCTTCATTTAGAGTGCCATCTAAATTAAATACCTATGTGCAAACTCTTAGAATTAGTTTTTCAGTATACTTTAACAGGTTGAAACTCACTGCATTTAGAATACTTTAAAAACTTAACATGTGTCTGACTGTCTACAGACCACTCCGGGACTTCATATAACCTACAGCCATATCAGGCACTGTGAAAGCATTTGGAAACTAAACTGTAAAATACAGCATCAAAAATAGTTTTCTCTGCAAAAGTCCAGATTGTTGAACTGTGCTAGTACCCTAAAAAGTTGTATATAATACTTGTAAACAACCCCTCATGATTACTTTTCTCCTTTCACAAACTCATGTTCTTGAAGCACAACCATGGAAGACACTTTAAAAATCCTGAAGGCATGTTAGTTGTAGAGCAACATTATTGTAAAACTTTGTTTTTGAAAGCAAACGGCATGAAATGGGCTTTCATACCCTTGCAGGGTTTTCAAATGAAATCATGATGCATTTGGTTCGCTAAAGATGGAAAAACACATTAGATAAAATAAATTGCTCACTGCACCAACTCAAACAAAGCATGCAGTGGCTACTCTGTTCTCTACAGCCGGAAACTAAAATGCGCAGAGGCCCTTTACATATACTGGCATTCGAATATTATTTACACACCACGTTAACATTTCTGATAAAATTCACAAACAAAACCATAGCATTATTTTTAAAAGACACTTAGGCCCTCATTCCGTGGAGGGACACGGAAGCACCGCCAACAGGCTGGCGGTGCTTCCAGGGCCATTCTGACCGCCGCGGTCAGAAAAGGGGATCTGGCGGTTTCCCGCCGGATTTCCCCTGGCCCGGAGAATCCTCCATGGCGGCGATGCTTGCAGCGCCGCCATGGGGATTCCGACCCCCTTCCCGCCAGCCTGTTTCTGGCGGTATGCACCGCCAGAAACAGGATGGCGGGAACGGGTGTCGTGGGGCCACTGGCATGGGCAGTGCAGGGGCCCCCTAACAGGGCCCCATAAAGATTTACACTGTCTGCTTTGCAGACAGTGAAAATCGCGACGGGTGCAACTGCACCCGTCTCACCCCTGCAACTCCGCCGGCTCCATTCGGAGCCGGCTTCATTGTTGCAGGGTCTTTCCCGCTGGGCCGGCGGGCGCCCTTTTGGCGGTCGCCCGCCAGCCCAGTGGGAAAGTCGAAATGACCCCCGCGGTCTTTTGACCGCGGAGCGGTCTTTCGACGGGGTTACTTTGGCGGGCGGCGTCTGCCACCCGCCAAAGTCAGAATGACCCCCTTAGACTGTTTAATGTACTGAAACGCTAATGTTGCCTATTTCATGTACTGAAATGCTACATTATGCAAAATGGTGCTTCATTGAAATACAGTAGGTGTATACCTACTCATAAGACAGCTTGTCATATCAAACAAAATATTAAATAAAAATACATTAGTGGACACGCTTCAAAGCAACAACTAACCTTGTACATGAGTAAAGTTCATCAACAAGTGACATCTGTAATTAAATAGACATGGAAACAATGCACAATATTATACATATTATAAACAAATCTAATTTTACAACAAATTATATCCTCTATGTACCTCTTGACTATTCATGGTGGAGTTCATTTGCTCACACTGTGCTCTGCAGGACTACGTTCTAAACAGTGGTACAACTACTAAAAACCCTTGCAACTTAAATAGCGTTCTGTGGAGAGTCTTATCATGAGAACACACAAGGGTGACTGAAATGATCAAAGTGTTTTTTTTATGTGCTTGTCCAAAATGTAAGTAGAAGTAGTTTTTATTTTTCCAGCTGTATTCATCTCCTTAAAATAGAACTTTTTTGTCTTATTTCTTGGGTTTATCTAAACAGAAATTAGAAGCAGGTTTCCCTTTTTATTTTGTGCTGAATCATGTGTCAGTATTTCCTGTCTCAAAAGGCAGCAGTTTTTGTTTCATTTTTGTTTACAATGAGGTCATTCAAGAAAGTTTTTTTTTAAAAAGACTATTTTTTTTAGCTGAACCATAAGCCAGTGTTTTGTATGTTTATCTAAACAGAAAGTAGAAGCAGGTTTCCCTTTTTATTTTGTGCTAAATCATGTGTTAGTATTTTCTGTCTTAAAAAGCTACAGTTCTTTTGTTTTAGTTTGCAATGAAGTAATTCAAGTCCGCTTTTAAAAATAGACCATTTTTAGAGCTGAACCATGGGTCAGGGATTTATGTGTTAAGAAAAAAGTTACTGTTTTTTTTTTCGTTTTTGGAGCAATGAAGTCATCCAGGACAGCTTTTAAAAGATACATTTTTTAGAGCTGAACCATGAGTAAGGGACTTATGTGTTAAGAAAAAAGTTACGTTTTTGTTTTTGTGAGCAATGAAGTCACCCAGGAGACTTTTTGGGCAAAAAAAAGAAAACACAAAAAGGCCATCTCTCTTGCAGTTTTAAAAATAGCCATGAACTCAGTTATATTCCTTGCTGTTTAAAAAAGGCCTAATTTCCTGTACGTGAAAACATCCTACATTCTTTTAGATTTCTTGCACAGTTTTTAAGAATAGCCCTGAGTTCATTTCAATTTCTTGCACACTTTAAAAGGGCCTCCTTTCATCTGTCTAAAAAAGTGCTATGCTTTTCTGCTTTTTGCACAGTTACGGAAAACATCATGGTTAGTATTTTTTTTCAAGTCACTATAAAAAAGCAAATTTACATGCGTGATGCTACATGCTCAAGCAAATAAAATAACACACATTAGCCCTCCTGTGCACGCTCAAGCACACACACGTGCACACACACATGCAAAAATGCATACATTACTTCATATTCATATTTCATATTCATATTTCTCTTTCCTTTCAAAAACACAGTTGAACTCTCATGGTTACGAGCTATGTGATTTTGGACGCATTGCCTTATTGGATAGGTTTTGGGCCAATGTCAATTCCAAGGTTTGGTTCCTGGGTACTTCTGAGGTTAGGGGTCACAGGCGATATCCCTACCTGGACACATGAGCGAGAAATGACATCACCTCCGAACTAGGGGGTCACAGGTGACATCCCTACCTCGTCACATGAGCCAGAAGTGACATCACCTCTGGGTTAGGGGTGGTAGGCGGCATCGCTTCCTGGTCACATGAGCCAGAAGTGGCGTTGCAATGACTTCATTTCTGGAGGAGGGGTATTCGGGTGAAGGGTCCTAGGTGACATCCCTACCTGATCACATGAGCTGGAAGTTATGTCACCACTGACATCACAACCTGGTCACATGGACCAGAAGTGACGTCACTTCTGGGTTAGGGGTCACCAGTGACATCACAGGAGGGTCACGTGAGTCACAAGTGGTGCCACTTCTGGGGAGGGACTTCCAGGACATAACCACCTGTCACATTATGCAAACCACACATACTTTTGAGTTTGATGAAAGGTATGCCATTACACTACTAGCAGGTGTTACTCATTAAATCCAAGAGAATGCCACATTTAGGCCAGGAGTACGCTATACCTACTAAGTTTGGTTTAATTTTGGCATCTGTAAAGTGCAGCCACTCTCTGACTATGGTATTTTAGTTCTAGAAACCCACATTTGATTATCATCACCACGAGGACTTGCTTTAAAATTTAGCCTAGAAAACTGGAAGCCCCCAGGCCTTTGAGTGACTCAGATTCTGGATGTAGGCAATGTGGCATGCATTTCCATTTTATGTCTTCCTTTGAAAAAAGGACCTGCCACTCATTGTCAATCGGAGTCCCTATATTTTACTTCAGTAACCCAGAATTGGGGATGGTATGATTTTGATGGGCTGTTTATTCAGAAATGTCTTTACAAGTGTGTGCCAGTAGGCGAGCTTGCACACGGTTGCTATTCAGAACAAATATTCATTGTAGACAATGGCAGATATTTCGCCAGTCAACAGAGAGGTTAACTGTACGATTAGCTACAAAGCAGAAAAATAATACTAAAAAGTTCCACAAAATTGTTGAAGACAAGCAACCACATTCACACACCAGCATTTCACCGACCTATGTGGCCCTGTCAAGGTAGGTGATGTTGCAAAAAGCATTTTATTCTAAAATTGGTAAATCTATGATTGTGTTCACTTAGAATGGCTGCATTTAACAACAGTATATATCTTGCTGTCAGCCTCGGAAGCAGGTACATTTAGTACATTTAACTCCAAGTATGTTTTAATTTCTATGACAATAAAGTATTTGGCATTGCCCAATGATTAGCAAGGAGACTGGCCAGACTCTGATAGATACTGAATTGTAGCACTGTAAGGCCCCTGTAGGAAAACACTTCAAGAGTCGTTAGGGATATCTCTCACTAACTGTGCTGTTATCAGAATTTGCATTGTACCATTAGCTATTAGTATATCACTATGAACAGTTGCTTCTGGCACTCTTTTTTGCAGGTTTTCATTATTTCATTGATCGGTTGTGTGCTGTTTTTTGTTTGTGTGTAATTGTAGAAAGTTAGTAGATTTGTCTCCTACTTTACTAATTGTGCATGTTGGCTATTGTGAAAGTAAACTAATTCTGAACCAGTTAAAGATCTTTGTAGTTTGTTATTAGCATGGTTGTTTTTTTTTTCCATTTGTCCATAGTTCAGATTGCACGGATTGGTAGTCAGGTGTAGAGCTAGGATGTGATGTACACATAAGTGGAGGGAGGAGTAACATTATTAACATGACTTTAACTCACTGATTAAACAAATGCATTCTTATGGCACATTTGGTACAAGGGTGACTTAAAACCTCTGTTCTATTCAGACTTGCATAGGGTATGCTCATTTCACATTGCATGAAGAAACTGCCATAATGATGGTTTCTGGACTCAGGTTCAGATTGCGTGCTACAGAATGTTTGCAGCTAATCTCGATACAGGGAGGAAGAACTCATACAGGATGAAAGGTGCATTGTTAGAATGATGATGCTAGAGATTTTAATAGGAAGTGTGTAAAACCACATTTAAATCAATAGCCTGTCTGAATGGATTGTAGGCCTAAGTAAAAGTACTTTTCTTTCTAAACTCTGCATGATCTGTGCCTTATCAATTTTGCTAATGCTTGCAAATTCCAAAATGCTATAGCTCAGCTGCAATGCTTCTTTTTCCCACATCTTCTCATGATGCAAACTTCCTATCCTAGCAGAAGAAAGTTATATTTTTCTTTTTTAGCGCTTGACCTGGATTGAAATTCCTAATTTACTTAATAGGTTTTACCATTTGTTGCTTATGAATAGGCTTCTACTGTGAAGTTGTGGGAAAGAAGAGGTGACATAATGAAAATATGCATAAAACGTATTGAAGTGTTTTGTCTTTCAGAAAGCAAATCGTATGGGAATATTTCCTAACGTTTCAAGATTAATGTTGAATGAAATAAAATGTACCATATGTTTAGGCTACTTTTGTTAAAATCTAACAACTCAACAGAAACTGTTCCTGTCTCATGGAGCTTCTTGTCATTGATTGGTCGTTCAGCTGAAATATTGTTTGCAATTTGTTTTCATTGTAATGCGCATAAAATTGTCCAAAGGGAAGAACAGGTTCACACGCTGCGGAACATAAGCTTCAACATACAACAGAGCTTGCTGTACATATACTCTCTCTGATTGCCTTATCTGGCATATTTTCTCACTTTGATACTGAATAGTCTTGGAAGCTAGTTCCTATTTTGTTATTTTATTTCTTGATATTCTCTGACTCAGATAATGCTCTGATTATGAGTTGCTATTACTGCTTTCTGAGAGAACTCTTTATGGGTTACTGGACTAAATGTACTTTTATTGTCTTAGAATTGGGCTCAGATTTATGGTATGTTATGTCATTTGTATTGACTAATTAAAGTCTAAAAAGATTTGCAAAGTAATTAATATTAAAAGTCTTAAAATCTAACTACAACTCTCGTTATTGACTTTAAAGAAAGAGAAATTGATTGAGTTTATTAATGCTTGAGAATTGCAGTTTTCTTTTCCCCTAAATCTCATATCCAAGATCCACATGGTAAATGGCTTAAATAGCTGTGGATATTTTAAATAGTACATGAAATTTGAAACACTAGCCGCTCTCCCACTGCCATTGAGAATCAAGGCTTTGGCTATAGATTTGGAAGGGTGAAAAACATGAACTGGCACTCCCCTTGCTATCCCTTTTCTCTCTGTGAAAGGGAAGCTGGCTTCTCTGATGTTTCTGTGGCACCTGATCTGCGTGTGTAAGTGAAGCTTGCACTGCTGATGTCCACATGATACACTTTGCTGTCTGTGAACAAAGTTTGCACTGCTGATGATCAAGTGGTACCTGCTCTCTAGGAAAGTGATTTATTGACAGGGCAGTAATATTCAAAGGACAGGGTTCTGGTTGGTCAACCTCCACTAGCCTATGAGCAGTCTTGAGAAATGAGGAAGAGGAAGACAAATCCCTGCTAAATAAATCACATCTTATCCCTGACAAAATGAGCACGTGACAGCAACATTCCATGGCAATGAGACCTCCTCACAGTATCACCTCACAGTCCCCTCCTCCACTTTATCACATTTCCTCTCCACCTTATAGATGCATATGATATCTAATACCGGCTCCTGCCACTCAGAGCCCTCTCCCCCAGTTGTAAGAGCAAGCTCTGTTTCCACCACCCCTCAAAGGTTCATCCTCTCCCCATCACTGCCTCGAATGCTCCCATGCAAGCTCATTTTCCCCTTCATAGTTATGGGTTCCACCTCTTCACCTATATCAGTCCTCTCATGTTTGCCTCTTCATTTATCCATAACTCCACCCCCTCTTCATATATTTCAAGGTCACTCATAATCCACACACACCTGTTATTTACAGCACATAGAATCTGTGATAGCAAGTCATATATGTAAACAAATTACTTTTATTCAAGCCCTTAAGAGGTAACCACAGATTGTCACTAACATGGATCCAAATCTTTTGTAGACCGAGGACTTGGAAGACTACATTGACAAGATGTGTTAGCACTGAATCCATTGTACCAAACATAGGGGGTTATTCTAACTTTGGAGGAGGTGTTAATCCGTCCCAAAAGTGACGGATTTACCACCAGCCGTATTACGAGTCCATTATATCCTATGGAACTAGTAATACGGCTGGTGGTATATCCGTCACTTTACCGTCACTTTTGGGACGGATTAACACTCCTCCAAAGTTAGAATAACCCCCATAGTTACCTTGCGATGCAAAAAGCACTAACCTAGTTCTTGTGTGATGCAGTGCTTAAGTTTCAAAAAGAAAAATAAGTATCACTGCTGCCAAATGCTAGGGCCATAATTACCCAGAAGAGTGCATAGCTTCTCACAGGAATCGCTGCATCCCCTAATTTATTCTTAATTACACACAGGTATGGCCTTTTGTTCATTTTTCCTTAGTATGCAAATGGTTAAATGGTAAATGCAGGGATTAATATTTGACTTTAGATTTATGATTATTAGCAGCCTAAACTCTCTCAACAGACGATTATGGTAGGTAATACCAGGGACAGAATAATGAATGGTCACAATATCTTGGCCAAATTATTGAAAACCAGACGATCGAAGAGGTAAGTGCAAAGAGCGAGATATAGAGTTAACATTGTTATCTCCACATCTACATACCTTGAAGATATATATTTCACAAATGTACAAATATGTGGAGTTTAGAAAAGAACATCTATACTAACATGCCTCCCCATATTTTGGTCCTCGATATTCTTGTTATGATATTGTGACCATTCAATTTTCGCCAATTGATATTCCCAACTCATGCCCCCAATAGACCAGGTAGCAGCCTAAGACTGTTTTCCCAGTCTCAGAGTTCGTCACCTCACCCCTCTTGATGGATTGGAGGCAGGCAGCATCAACAGGCTTAGACTTTTATCCCAGCTCATTAGGGATTATCGTCCCTGTCCCTTTTTGACTGAGAGCAGCTGCACAGGAAAAGAGTCTGTGTGCCATGTGCAGTCATAAAATAAAATATGCAACTAGGAACAGGCTGTGCATGTGCCAGTCTCTGGTCTGGGCAAAACTCCAGCTGTGTGCAAGGCCATCCTGATCCTGTCACAAGTGCACCTAAAGGGAGACTCACTTGCAGTGCCATAAGGCAGCTGCCTCACCTAGGCTTTGACAAAGGCCAAAGAATCGGTTTTCTTGGTGCAATGTGGCAGAACAAATAACTCCAAAGTCCTTCCGATGCAGGCTGATAGCCAATCTTTTCTGTTGGGTTCCCGTTGTGCCACTTCTCTTAAGTAAGGCTTCACCAGCTCTGTTATATCACCTTTTACGAGAAGGAGTCCAGGCAGTCTCTCCCAGAAAGGGGCAGCTAGCTCTGTTCTTTTTCTGGCAAGTATTCCTGAGTTGTAACTAGGATTTAAGCTGTGCACAGCACGTTCTCGATAATCTACACTCACAAAAGGGAGCATAACTTAGACGAAGGGCCAATGTACACTCAGTGTGTGTTTTGCTGGGTGGAGAAGTAGTCTGCAGAAGGATACCTTACTTCCCTTTCCATACTGCAAATGTGTTGCTTCATGGACAAGTAGTAATTCTTTCTGTCGAATTGTCTGACTTCTGTCATGTCTGGTGGGGCCTGAAGTTTAAACTGAGTTTAGATAGACACCCTCACCTTTTCCCGGACACAGGAGCACATTAGGGGAATCAAAGGTACAATCAGCGTTTTATTACCAAACAATTTATGGAGAGACAGGCTGAGACTTCAGTTTGACTCTTTCATGCTCCCTGTGTGCATAGCATATGTAGATCTTTTACAGTTCAGTAAAAATTACAGGAATGCCTGTGTGTCATTACACTTATAATAGCTATTTATACTCCACTCAAAGCAAACTGATTGTGTGACGCCCATTAATATGTGTTTTTTTTATCACCCAATGGATCTATTTTATTAATTCTAATATAACAAGAGATTGGGATAAAACTTGGAGGGATACTCACGTGATGTATGTTTTACACACAATGCTTTACAGAAGACACATTAACCTTTCTTATTTAAGAGAGTTAAATCTGTTAACAGCGATTACCCATGACCTTCTTTAGCAAGTAGATTAACCACCAAAATTATCTAACTCAGTGGTCCTTCGCCTTTTGACTTCTGTGGATCCATACTTACTCTTTACTGGAACACAGGGACGCCCACCGAATGACCAGTGGAATCCAGGGGCCCCCACGGAGTCATTATTAGAAGATGGAGAGCCAGCTAAGTAATTTTGATGATTTGCACCAAAAAACAATACAAGAAAATAGAGAAACAAACATTCATGAAACAAACACACAAATGGAAAAATATTTTATTTAATTCACGAACAAATATAAAAGGATCGAAATTGGAATTTGAATGGGAAGGTTAGAATCTAAATTCAACTGAGGCCACTCATCATCCATATAATATTATTTTTGATGCCCTTTTGCTACTTCTACACATGAATGTGAGGATACTTAGGGCCTCATTATGAGTTTGGTAGTCTGTGCACCGCCATGGCGATCTGACTGTCATCGGCTTAGTGGTTGGCCCACTGTATTATGATGTTGGTGGGCCCATAGAGCAAAGACTGCTGCGGTCCCACCAGCACCACCAGGCAATGCCAACTGCTGTGGTGAGGAGGCAGGCAAAACAGGCTGATGGAGCCAGTGTTTCTGCCAGCCACATTATGATGTTGCACACTGCCAACGTCATCATGGCGGTCTGACCACCACGTTCCAGCAGGCTGAAACGGAGAGTGTAAAGGGAGCAATTCACCTGCAGGTAGCGTTACACGTTCAGTGCCACCATGGAGCCCATCACACACGTCCTGATACTGCTGGTGCTCATTGATGGAGCCCAGCCGCCGTGGTTGCAACTGACAGTAAGAACACACACCTACCTGTGTGTTATAGAGCTCAACAACAGATCATCATGCTGCCATCCACATGATAAGGGGCTCACACTACGGGCACTAAGTACACTTAACATTGTGTTCACAGTTGGAGTCATTCACAGCCATTAAATGTCCCCTTTGGGCAGGTTACTAACACTACACTGCAACACTACATAAAAACACATGTCTGCCTATCTAAATCACAGGGACAGTAAAGTTTACAGGACGTCGTGTCACACAGCAGCAACACCACAGCAATATCACACATAATTCAAATGACAGCCTTACATTGCAAACATGTCATGGACTGTTCTCAGAGTGAACACAAATACTCCTCCCATGAAACAGCCCTGCAATGGACCCACACATCACCCACATTGCGACACAATGGAAGGTTAATGGGATGCACAATAGCTTGTGAGACAAATATCCAAAGCTCACAGTGCAAACAATACCTGCACAATAGGGATGGGGGCATCAGGAGCACTCAGGGAAGGATGCTGCCCTGGGACACATTTTAATAGGAACTGACCCTTCATACATCTCAGGGACAAAAAAATAGTAGAGCCTAGTGACATGTCTATCTGCATAATGTGTAAGTGCAAGTCAAGAAAGCACATACAACAACAACAGCATAGGCCATACATCTAGATGAAGTAGCTTCAAGGTACATATCTCAAAATGGACACATGCTCAGTCAAATGCAAAGGAAGCTAGCATAATTGAACACCCTCCATGAGTGGACAATCAAAGATCTAGCTCCCACACTTGAGGTGAATGTACAATCCATATCAGGGGGACAAGTCTGACACTATACATGCTGACATTGGTCAACACAAGATGAAACACTTACCATAGCTAACATAACACATTTCAATGACACCCGCATTGGATTTGCTCCCACATATCCATGCAGTGAACATCTACCTTTGTCTCAGGTGACACCAGCACTGCCCACAAAGGCTAGTATTACAAACAACAGCAAATAGATCAGTAGTCAACACGCAACTGTAGGCATCGAACACAAGTTACTCAGGAACAACATGGAGGTAGAAAAGTAATTGCAGGACAAATGTGTAATCAGCAAAACAACAACTTGGGTTTATTCAATCCAAATGGTTTACATCAAAGGCCATTGGCCAGCCCACATCAGTACATGCACATTACTGTGTCCACACTTGACTCCAATGACTGCCAGGGAACCTGCATAGGAAGGGGCATTAAGTGGGCAGCCATGCACCTCAGGGATCATCTTTGGGTGGGATGGGGTCGGATTTGGGATGGGTGGGTTTGGGAGAGGGGGTCTTTTTCTTTAGAAGGGTGGACTTCTTCTTTGGGGGATAGATATGGGTGCTTGTAGGGGACAGATGTGACAGGGGAGGACTTGGATGTGGAAGGTTGGGGGGGATGTAGGTGGGGTCCTCGGGTTTGGGAGGGGGTTTGGAGGTAACAGGGGAAGGGGCAAGGTTGAAAAGGAAACTCTCTTTGGGAAAACATGTAGGGTCATCTGAAGGGGTTGGGGATTTGGAGGTTGAGGGAGTGGTCATCCTGTGTGTGGGTATAGATGCCTTGGATGTGTGTGTGTGTGAGGTATGCTTCTGTCTGGGTGGTGTATGTTCTGTGTATGAGTGTAGGCATTTTCATTTCTTGTGAGGCTAGGAGGTGGAGATGCTAGGTGATGTGGGGGAGGTGGATGTGTGTGTGTGCCTGTGGGTATGGTGCATGTTGTGGGTATGTCTGTGTGTGTTGGGGTGGTGTATGGGGCTATGTGAATGCACACAACATATAGTACTGGTCACCAATACCTGGGCCATGCACATCCCATTGATACCACACAGACTGCAACAAAAAGCACACGAGCACTCTAATTGGCACACAGGGGCACATTGTAGTCTGTGAGGAGGGAAAGGATGGAGTTGAACAGAGTTAAATGTGCCAATGAGATACATAGCTGCTCCTCTGTTGAGCCATAGAGCTGTTAATACAGGCGAAGGACCTCACTCACAAGCCTCTCCAAGTCCTCTTGAGAGAAGGTAGGGGCTCTTTCACCTGCGGCATGTGGCATGATTGCTCCTAGAGGCACACAGCAGCTGAAGTGGTGGAGGTGTTCCTGGCAGCAGTGTCAGGAGTCAAGTGACTGATTTAGCACAATGCACCGTACACATACACCACTTAAGTGGTCATCACCACTGATGGACACAGCCATTGGGCTGCAACCTCCGCAGGCACCATCGTTAGTCTATGGCTGTGTCCGCCCTGGTTGTAACCGTCTACTACGCAGACGACTTCCGCCTGCGGATGTGGGTAGTTCGTGAGGGGCAGTAGAGTAGATCAGGCATCCGCCATTTTGCTGGCTTGAAATGCTGTATATGGCCCTGTAAAATGCGTCACAACAACAATGTAAGTTTATAAGCATCACAAAATCCTCAATCTGGCTCGTTGTGTAGGTTTGACTACACAACCACCAGTGTAATGTGTTGCAGGGCACAGATGTCATATGATGGCAGTACACAGTCCACCACCACTGACGTTATTTTTGGAGGTTGGAAAATATATTCACATTTCAAAGGGCAATTGTGTAGCAGATAGTTCAGTGTTGCCCGGTGCAAAACTTTTTGGTGCAAAACTGCGTTAGTGCAGTTTTGCACCAAAAAGTATAAATAAGGCCCTATGTTTAGTCTGGTGTTGAAGGATTTCCTCTCAGCAATGTTGAAACACACTGAGAGCTATCTCAGGTTCCCTCAACATGAGGATTTAGCCAAAGTGAAGTACCATTGCTTTGGGTAACAATAAACATCTGCTATCATCAAGAGACCCTTTTGGGTGAACGTGTGCTTTACAAATACACATGTTATGTTATGTTAAGGCTCATTTCTATGGTTTTGCCCACCTCCCACATGTGGTGTGGGGCATTGATGGCACACATGTTGGCTTGGTGCCACCACAGGCCACTGAACAAGTATGTTGCAACAGCAAAAACTTCCATTCCATCAATGTGCAAGTTGCCTGGTTGGTGGATCTCTCCATCTCAAATTTGTGTGCCCATTATCCTAGATCAGCCCATGATTCCTTCATAATGCAGAACATCACCATACCCCAGCTGATGTCACAACTGCAACCAGAGGGCCTTGCTGCTTGGTAAGTCACGTCGGTCCTGATTGTGTGTGAGCAATGTCAGGTGCTACAATCATGATGTGAGTGACTCATTGTTGGACTTATGTCCCATTCCTTAAAAGGAGACTCAGCATATCCAAACCATCCTTGGTTATTGACACCTCTGAGGAATCCAACTTAGCCAGGGGAAGTCTGCTTCAATGAGGCTCATGGAAGAACAAACCGGGCAGCAGAGCAGGCTTTTGGGCTCCTGAATGCCTGAAGATTTTGCTGTGTGGACAGCACTGGTGGAGCCCTCCTCTTCTCACTCAGGAATGTGTGTCAGATTGCTGTGGCATGCTGCATGCTCCACAACATCGTTCTGCAGAGGAATATCCCCTACATCACGGAGGAGGGGGAACCTGCAGTGCCACTGGGTGAGAATCCTGGAATGCCAACTGAAGATGACAGTGGTGAAGAGAAAAGACCTGCTTGTGAGAAGATCTCATTCACAGCTACTTCTCATGAGTATGGGTATGTCATGTGATTGCATGACTGTGACTGTACAATAAACTGTAGCTGTGAGAATGTGTGGAGTTTAGGGCCAGATGTAGCAAAATTCTGGATTGCGACTCGCAAATTGCGAGTCAGACCGACTGGCAATTTGAGAGTTGCATCCAGAATGTACGATGGTGTCCCTGACACCATCTGCGACCCGCAAGGGGGTCGCAAAGGCCCACCTCATTAATATTAATGAGGTGGGTCGCAATTTGCGACCCCCTTGCGAGTGGCGGCACTCACAGGGATGGTGGCCTGCTGGAGACAGCAGACCACTATGTCTGTGACTGCTTTTAAATAAAGCAGTTTTTTTTTGTAATGCAGCCCGTTTTCCTTAAAGGAAAACGAGATTCATTACAATACTGAAAAATGAAACGTTTTCGTTTCATTTTTTCATGCCATTCACCAAGGGTAAGGAGTCCCATGGTGACACTGGTGGTAACTGCGATTGCACAAAAACAATACAGCATTGCGCTGCGACTCGCAATTAGGAAAGGGAACCCCCCTTCCTAATTGTGACTCGCAGTCCCATTTTGCGAGTTGGTAACCAGGTTACTGACTCGGAAAACGGGGATTGGGCATTGTGATGTGCTTTTTGCCTGTCGCAAACAATGAAATTTGCGACGTGCAAAAAGGTTTGTACATCTGGCCCTTAGTGTTTTCTAAACAGTTAAGGAACTGATACACTGCAAAAATCAACCAAAGGCTGTTTGATAAGATAGCTTTTGGCACTTCCCCACCTTGATGATGTTGCTTTGTTTGTGTCAGAATTATGGCAATGTACTTTGTTTTCCAGATGCTTTCTATGTGACTTGTGTCATACGTATGGTTTCAAGCCTATAGTCCTTCTTTTATTTGTTGTACAGGTACCTTCACCATGACATCTTTATGTGGGCATTTCAGAGTTCTGACATTAGCAGGTATGTGATGCTGTTCTGACATACAAAGTGAACATGGATTGTTCCAGGTAATATAGTTCACAGAGTTTCAGTGTATGAGATCTGGGCCAAGACAGGTTGCACTGTGTTTGGATGGAAGTTCAGAAGTGCACATTGGACTCATTTTGTGTCCTGTGGTGGGCCTGATGCATCATGTGTGTCATCATGTGTTCATAAAATATGTAGCCCTAGCTTGTAACCAAGTCATTTTCCATTTACATTGGCTAAACACTCTTTTTGTAATTCCTGTATATACCTGTAGATGTGTTTCATCATTGAAGGCCACAGTGTCTGAGCCAGAACTCTGATCTATGTCACCTGTTGCATGAGCATTGGATTATGATGGGCCTGTGATCAGGAAATGTTGTACCGTCGTCTGTCTGAATCTTGGATAATGTGATTCTGGACTAATTTGGAGTGGCATGTGATACGACTCAAGCAGATGACATCAACCACTTCAGTGTTTGCCTATTCTACAGGACAATGTGTGACAAATCCCTTCCTTCTGTGGTCTGGAGGTCTGCACCTATACATATGTTCTTTTACTCAGTATGAAACAATCATTTACGTTTCCAGTTGTTCAGGCATATTGACAGCCCATGTATGGTTCACATGGTCTGAAATATCAACATGGCTCAATGTGAAAGCAAGATCAACAGACAATGAATCAGTGATGGGCGATTTTATTATGAAGCTACAAATAACAGAAAATATGTGTCATGAATCAACCAAACAAATATATGAAGGGATCAGTCATGGTGAATGAAGTCATTGGGTAGATACTACACCATTGGAAGGCCAAAGTCAGGAGTACTCCTCTGATTGGAACTGGAATGTGGCTCAGGATCAGTCCATAAGAGTGAATGTGTGGCACACAAAGGAGGACATTAAGGAAGAGGTCACTTGCTGTGATGTTGATGGAAGAGGGCTGGGAGGTGACGTTGTGGCCACGGTGAAACTCACTGTTGTCATCTGACCAGGTTGCCAAGATGGGCCAGAACCATTCTCCATGTCCAGAAGTGTTGTTGTCACTGAGGGCTTCATCCAGGGGGGAAGTGGTAGTCTGTTCCCTGGTCTCTGTGTGCCAGTAGTAGCCCGAACTGGTGATAAAAAATGTACATTGTTACTGGTTGAATTTTGACATCTACCTCCACAGGGTTTGTGTTACAGTAAGCAGAGACCTTGGACAAAGTTAAGTTGTAGGTAATCCATTTGTGCCATTTAAGCATGGTATAGGGTGATTTGACATGACATGTTTGAACCCAACTTGACTCAAGCAGCTGATGAGATGTGCAGATCAGTTGCACTTTGGAAGATGGCTTGAAAATTACATTTTACTACCAGTGCAGGCAACAAAGTGGAGAGGCAGGATATGGCTTTGACCATTTGAAGGGCCAATTGAGTGGAATACAGGCAAACCCAGGACTTTGTGGTATATGTGACTGGAGTCCTAATGTGCACACTGCTGTGTCAATGTGTCTGCTGCTGATATCAATCAGTTGATGCATCTTGAGGCCTTAGGAATACTTGTTGTACCTGCTGGGTAAGGTGTCATTCCTATTCTCAATAGTTCCATTTTGGGTTAGCAAGTCAAGATGGAGCTAGGTAGACAGACAGTCTCTGGATTGAGCATGATCTGTATCTTGATCACTCCCAGTTGAGTACACCTAAATTGACAGGCAGGGGTATTTGTGTAAGTGAACACTGGGCTGGTGGTTGGAGTTACAGAAACAGGGCCTCCTGAGATTTGTTGTCAGGTCATTCCCTATACTTTACACACTTGACAAATAGTGTCCTTCCAGGTGAGCAAACAGCATTTGAAAGTTAAAAAACAAGTGTATTTGGGCAAGTCACCAATGGCCTGGTGTTTGGAGTTACAGACACAAGGCCTCCTGGGAGCTGCAGTCATGTAACTCCCTCTACTACACACTGTTCACATGGTTTCCTCCCTGATGAGAACACTTCAATTCAGAGATTATAAACCAGAGTGTTTGGACAAGTGACGACTGGGCTGGTGTTTGGAGTTAGTGAAACAGTGCCTCCTGAAAGTTGTAGTTTTGTCACTCCCTCTACTACACATACTATACACATGGTATTCTACCAGGTGGGAGCACTTCAATTGAGAGATTACAAACAGGAGTATTTCTACAAGTGACCACTGGGCTGGTGTTTGGAGTTAGTGAAACAGTACCTCCTGAGTATTGCAGTCATGTCACTCCCTCTACTAAACTCATGGTATCCTCCCAGGTGAGAACATTTCAACTGAGAGTTGAATCATGGGAGTAGTTGGACAAGTGACCATTGGGCTGGTGTTTGGAGTTAGTGTAACAGGGTCTCCTGGGAGTTGCATTCAGGTAACTCTCTGTACTACACACACTAGAAAAATGTTGGGTATTACATATCCGCATGCAGGCTGCATTTAGGTTTGGGCATACATTTACATGTTGAGACATACAATGAGTCCTTGGATGATGTTTTGATATTGTAAGACTTTAAGGCACCATTTGGACATATGGGATGTGATAGGCCTTAGTAGCTGTGATGTTGGGTTCAACAATACAGATTAACAGTGTTAACACTCATACTCTGGGAATTGAATGTTGGTGAAGTACGCAACAGTGGCAAAAGCTCAGCTGTGAGCATGCAGGGCATTGCATTTTTGTGGCAGTTTTTGTGTTGTGACTTATCATACTCCACTCCCCCAGGTATTCCTGTCAAGCCTTCATGATGCAGGATGGCCAAGACCTTCTACTACCAGGGAAAGAGTATTAATGTGGCACTGGGAGGGCCACCGTCAGTCTTCTTGGCCTGCAACTAGTGCATGGAGACCAGGGAACACACCTTGCCCCTGAAGTTGTTCCACCTCTTCCTGATATCCTCCTTTGGGCACAGGGTGGTGCCTACAGCATTCACTCTGTTGACTATCCTGTCCCATATTTCCATTTTCCTACTACTGAGAGGAGTGTGCTGGACTTGGGCTCCAAACAATTGTGGCTCTACTCTAATAATTTCATCCACCGTGACTCTAAACGCATCCTCTGAAAAACATGGATTTTTGGATCATGACATGCCTGACAAAGAAAGGGGGTGAAAATGACTAACTAAACAAGACCAAGACAAGTGAATATGGGCAAAACAAAGATGATGTATGTGGAGGGTGTAAAATGTGATGGGTTAAAAAAGGGCTGCTTCATAATGAAAAATGGATGACAAGATGTGTGGTTTGCCTTGCAGCGGAAATGCAAAGGATTGTGGTCTGTGGAGGGGTGTGTTTTATAGTGTGCTTTGCAGGTGTGTCCACTTGGACAATGTGTCTCTGCTGTGTTATTTTGGATTTCATCCAATGTGTACTTGTCTGTTACTTTGGTTGACACAGACCACAGCATTTGATCGCCATTGGCTGACATCTGTGAGGAGACCACCACAGTGATTTTGTGTTTGTAATAGGCTCGGTGGTTGGCTGCAGCACTGACGGCACTGGAGGTCGGACTACCTAGTTACATGCTGCCGTGCCGCTGGTGGTCTGCCTTTTTTGCTTGCCGGATCGCTTTCCTTCCTGTATAACTCATAATATGTCAGTCTTGGGACCACTGGCATGGTGGTCTTTTTAGGACTGCCAATATGGCAGTCTGGCAGTCTGACCTCCAAACTCCTAATCAGGCCCTTAGTTTTTAGCCTCCTTTTCATTTGCAGAACACTTTAAAGTGTTTAATTTTACATTTTGCTTCTTTATATTTACTTTATGCATCTGTCAATATTTCTTACTTTTTTATGAAGTTGTGAACACCCTACGAAAGCATCGCAGACCCCCAGTGGTCCTCTGACCACAGGTTAGGAACCTCTGTTCTAACCAGTAGTATACAGCTAAACTGTGTGAATACACCTATACCTCTACAGCAGGTGAATTTCCTCCAGGCTATCTCAAAATGTCATCTTTGTGTCACATATCTGTTTGTCACAACAATTTTTAAAAACTGTCTACAATGAAATGTTTTTCACTTTTTAATTCATCAACTTACTCTATTTTTCTTTTTTGTGCCCAGGAGTTTATAAATAAAACCTTGCACCAGTCATGAAATGAAAAGCATACTAAGACTTTATTGTCACAATCAATTTAATTTAATCCTTACAGATCAATTTTGAATAAAATGTAAAAAACATGTACACATTCACATACAGTCGTAACGTCTCCTTAAAAATTCACACCTGCTTTTTAACCAAAACTCTTCATTCACTTTATACACACACCATGAACATCACATACCCACAGTAATTAACCATCTGAGCATTGCAGGACTAAAATTAAATTAATTTTCAGTGATAACTGGGTACTGGGAAAACAATCATGAAAAGAACATTAAAGCAGCATTTTGATGAAGATTGTTTGTTGTCACCCACTTTCTTCAAGACAAACAAAATATTCTCTCTTTCTCACAATGCAATGAAATTGCACATTCCTGGTGGACCTAAAATAGAACAACATTCTATTAGTCCCTAATCAAAGTCTAAAGAGTTGTTTCAAATAACTGACCCCTAAACACATTGGATATTTGTTTAATTTCACTGCACTTTCACAATTCATCTACAACCCATTGCCAAGTACATTAGTCCCAATCTGTGTGAAACACCACAAACTTTATCTACTGTGCTTCCAACTAAGTAGTTACTGAGGTGTTTATCACAAAGTGAATCCCAGATATATCTAACTCACTCAAAACAATCCAAACATCAAATTATGTTGTTTGATCACTCATGACTTTATATATCCAGTGCTTAATTTGAGTCAGTGGTTTCCAGTGCTCACCCCTGGCACTTAATTGTCACCACTGAGGCTTAAGACAGCCACATGGTGGTAGTGTCTGCCTAATTTTGTGATGAACACAGCAACAGTTGTTTAATAATTCTATGCACATAAAAAATGACTAATACCTTCCACCCCAAACTATAAAAGTAGCTTGAGTGGAACGTATTAGTTATTGTTAGTGTATAAAAAGTCCATATTGTCATTAGTAGTGCTCTGAGTGGTGCAAGCTGCAGTGGTCTCCTGCCAAGGGCTCTGGCACTTATTTCTTTAGAAATGAAGTACTGCATTTATCTAAAAAGGATCCTTACTCAACATATAGAGTGTGATTTAGAGTTTGGCAGAGGGGGTTATTCTGTCACAAACATGACAGATAACCCATCCGCCGTATTGCACTTCCATTGTAAACCTGATATCATGACGTGCAAGAATCTACTGTACTTATTCCGTTGCTGACAGTGTAACCATATCTAAGATTTCCAAAAAGAAAAAACTACTGCAACTGTGGAACGTGTGCTCATGCTCCTAGGGGCCAGCATGAGATGCCTCATCAGTATGCCATTAGTTTAGAGAAACCCTCTGTCGTTTTCCTAAGCATGACCAACTTCACATGGGGAAGGGCTAGTGCACACATTCCACAGTGCGGAGCAGCAAGCAACCAGGACACCAAATACAAGTAGAAAGTAAAGATATTGGGGACAGGAGAAGCAAACAGAGGCCCTGCAGCTTCCTCACTTTGAACTAGCACAGTACAAACCACACCCACATGAGGAGGGCACTGTATGCCCTCTGTAGCTGTGGCAACAAGTCCATTGATGGCCCTGATCGTTTTGAAGAGGGGGGCAGGTACTCAAAGCCCTTGCACCCCCCGGCCTTTATTTCTTCCAGTTAGGTGCTCCATATCACAGTGGGGACAGCACAAGAGAGCCCCCAAATCACTGCTTTGTATATTGATTACCCATAGATTGACAGCTTGGCACATGGATGAACGACATTCAACCTTGAAATTGGTGTTTTACACATTAGAATTGAGTTGATGAATAGAAATGTCTGATATGAAGCACAAAAAGCCAGCAGGTTGGATGTGTGTGCTTTTTTAAACTGTCATCTCATTTTGTGCTTGTATTTTTTGTTCAGAAATTAATTGCTCAGCATCAAGATCATATCTTGTGGGTGCTTTGAAGGGCACTTTTCTTCAACATGCTAAAATGCGCAGTGTGAATGGAAATTATCTCTTTGGCTTCTAGTAATGACTTCAATTTGATACATATTTGAAAATATTTATTATATATGAAGCAGCACTGTAAATTAATCTAAATTCTTGATGATATATTTGGGGCCTTTGTTTAGTTTCCGAATAGCTTTAAACGCCCTATTCAGAGCTGTAAATATGCAAAAGATGTGGAGGGCCCCTCACACTTAGAGTTAGCAACTCATTGAATGCCCTACAAGCAGTGCTTAATTTGTGCTTGTTGTTTCCGGTGCTGAGCACCGGCACTTATTTTTTAGGGCCGGGGCTTATTCTTCTGCCGCAAGCATTTGCAGCGAGCAAAAGACACATATGGGAAAGACGGAGGAAGGGAAAAACATAAAAGCGTCATAAAGGGAGAAAGTAGAAAGCTGCAAGAGTGAGCTGAAGGGGCAGGGAGTGGCTTTATTTGGACCGAGATGGCTTCAGGATTACGCCGCCTCTGTATTCTGTGTTCAAACATTTAATTGCAGAAGCTGCGTGTTTAAGAGGAGGCCTTTGGGCACAAGGCACTTTTTTATTTACAAATTAAGCGCTGCCTACAAGCCCTTATTCTATTAGTAATGCGCATTTCTTGTTTCTGTTGAACTAACATCGGAACTTAATAGCAGCAAAGCATTTTATAGGTTATTTTAGAAAGCACTGCAAATCACATTTATAAGATAACAATCTAGAGTACTTTCTCTGCTTGGAAACAAACAGCTTTTTAACAGCGAGCTCTGTTTTTAAAACCCCTACTAGGTAGTATATTGTGAGCGGTGCGCTGCAGACTTAAAATTAATCTTCGTTTTATGTGACTGTGCTGAAGATGTTCCAAAGGTTGTCAGACGAAGTGGAGCATTGCAGGACTTCTGTTAATAAATTAGACTTAAACAACAAGGATGAAAGCGTTTCAATATAACAATATTGCACAGGAACACTTCCTTCATATTTAAGAGAGAGAAACAGATATGGGAAGCCATGCGAACATATTTTATATTAAGGAGGCTCAGCAAAATATTGTGATGGCAGCACGGCTGCTTGTTTTACAGATATAATTCGTTTTTGCGACATCATTATTCTAAAAATGACATCCCTGATTTATTGCCCTTAATATCTCTGAAATGCTTCTGGTAACTCGAGTCACCCTATTGATTTTTACGAAGCCAACTCTTTCAGCATGAAGCCTTCACTGTAATTCCATAGATCATGCTTTGCTAGTTCCTTGGAAGCGGCTTGCGTCGATAATGAGAATATTCCAGAAACGCTCTTTGCAGGTTTTCTCACAGAAACAATATCGGAGGATTTTTAAACATGGTTTATGGCAATTCCGCTTCCAAAACATCGGGATTTTCAAGGCTGTGTTTTAGCTGTCCTGTCAGCGTGACGCAGGGCAAATCTTGTATGAAAATGACCAGCTGTGAAAGAAAGGGATTTATTTATCTGCCATGGGACCGTAACCGCAGTACTCTGCAGATAATGAAGGCTTAGGCAAAACACCAGGTGGTGTCAAGCAGACATGTTGAAACAGAAACAACACAGCAGCAGTGGGAGGGAATAAAGACTTCAGTGTCTACGAGTTTTCTTCCGAACCCTCACAATGTCTGTAAGACTATTTATCAATATTCATATTTTACTTTATTTTCTAAAACCTAATTTGAATTTACCTTCTCAGCATTCATGAATATTTTATAGTTGTTAAGCATTTTTTCCTCCTGGGATTAAAGATTAATATTTAATAACATAACGAAGTGCTGAGAAAGGGAGTCTGGGAATGGCTATTATTGATGATGTGTCAATGACAAGTTCGATGATGCTGTGCCTAGTTCTTCATTCATCTGCATAATATCATTCATGATTCAGAGAGACATGTCTGGAGGTAGGAGATTACAGATCCGACCTCCCTGGTGACACCGAGTTTGTTGCGAAAAGCAGTGCTAATTAGCATAAACAGACATAAAAGCTATTTGCCATTTAAGTCAGCACATCCAAGAAGAGGAGAATGCATTTTCCATTCAAGCAAGATTTTATGCATTTTTTGCTAAAATCGTTTTTTTATTTCTGTGACCCACCCATAACATTTTTATTAACTATAAAATAGTCCAAATGTATTATGGTAAAATGCAGGTTACGCCAGTGAAAATGTCATTGCATTTATTTTAGACTATGGCCCTCATTATGACATAGGTGGTAAATCCCACTTACCGCCACGCTGACTGCTGCGGCGGATATCCGCTTATCATATTATGACACACACACACACCAATCTGTCAGTATTCAGCCACATACACAAATCTGCCACACCAAAGGTCAGTGATAAACTGGTGATATCAAAACCCACACTGTAACACCAACAGAACTACACCCATCACATTATGACCCATTAATCACCACAGCAGACATTCAACGGCGGTAAACCATTGGCGGTACGTACTGCCTCGCTCAAAATGGACACATACATACAAAAAAAACACCACATTGGACAAATCAAACAACACACACCTGACACCCATACATACACCACACCCTCACACCCACACCACTATAAAACACACAGGGTAGGACCAGGCTCAGGGAACCGACTCTCCAGGAGGCACTTGCAGAGATCCTTGGAGCCTATCAACATTCCCAGGACACAATATCAATTATGTATTCATTAAAACAGGTACAAACAGTGCAACTCAACTGTACAGATTAATGACCTGTAGCTGGCTGCAGTGATCACACCAGGAGTATATGTGAGGTCACCAACATCTGCAAAATGAATTGCCAGAGGGAACAGTAAGTGGGCATAGAGGTGGGAAATATCAGCATGCCAGTGCCACATAAATTCTAACAAATGCTATTTAAATGTGCAGTAATGCTGTCCTACCTGTGTGTCATTGCAAGTATTGTCTGATCACAGATGTTCTGTTGTCCTCATCCTCATCCGCTGCCTCCTCATCCTCACTGTCCACAGGGTCCACTGCTGGCACATGGGCATCTCCAGCCTCCTCCTCCTTCAGGAATGGGACATGGCATATGAGGGCCAGGTTATGCAACATGCAGCATGCCACAATATCTGGCAGATCTTCTTTGGTGAGTAGCACAGGGATCCACCTGTCAGATGGAGGCACCAGAACCTGGCCTTCAGGAGGCCAAAGGTCCTTTCAATTATCCTTCTGGTTCGCCCATGTGCTTCATTATCACATTCTTCTGCCCTTGTCCTGGCATTCCTCACAAGGGTCAGCAGCCACGATAGGTTGGGGTAACCAGAGTCACCTGAAATATTGAGAGACAACATTTAACCACACACTATCCACCATGGCCCACACCATACCCATACACCAACATCTACCCGGTGGGAACCAGGGCTCACCTATTAGCCACACCCTGTGCCTCTGTAGTTGGCCCATCATATTTCGGATGCTTCTATTTCTCAGAACAAAGGCATCATGCACTGACCCAGGATACTTAGCATTCACGTGGGAGATGTACTGGTCCGCCAAGCATACCATCTGTACATTCATAGAGTGGAAACTCTTCTGATTTCTGACCACCTGTTCATTCTGGCGGGGAGGGGGACAAATGCAATATGTGTTCCATCAATCACCCCAATAATGTTGGGGATATGTCCCATTGCATATAACTCGGCCTTCACTTTGGCTAAATCTTCAATCTGGGGGAAAACAATGTAGCTGCACATGTGTCTAATTAGGAGAGACAACATTCTTGTCAGAACTATTGAGAACATTGGCTGTGACATTCATGCTGCCAAGCCCACTATCACTTTGAAAGAACCAGTTGACAGGAAATGGAGCACTGATAGAACTTGCACAAGAGGGGGGATCCCAGTGGGTGACAGATAGCAGATATGGGCACAAAGCTCTGTGATTGTGGCCCTGTGAAGCCTATAGGTGAGGATAATGTGCCTGTCCTCCAGTGTTGCCAAGTCCACCAGGGGTCTGTACACAGGGGTATGTCTCCATCTCCTATTCATCAGCAGCGGTAGGAACCTAAGGGACAAAAGAGTGAGGACCCGGTCACAAACTGAACAATGGAGCTATAACAGAACTTTGCATCCTGTTAACTTGTAATGGGTCAATGTGATTTGTCCAGCATGTCCTAATATCACCAGTGATGCAGCAATTTTCCAGGGCCTGCTCCCCCCTGAAATGGCGTCCGCCTGTCCTGTGTGGAGGGACAGGTGGAAGTGAGGTAATTCTGCTGACGTTGTGTGCCATTGCGAAAGGCGGTCGGGAACCGACGTGCATCTCCTCATTGGTTATAATTGGGCCATATGGGGTAAGGTGGGCAATGGTGATCTACGCCAGCAGTGACGGTATGCACCACTGCGAACCTGACCACCATTTTCTATCTGATTCCTCACTTGAGATTTCACCTTCCACAGGAGAGGACCTACACTGCATGTGCTGCTGTGACCTGTGGCTGGATCCAACCATGGCCTGTGTAACTGGGAAAAGGGCCCCAGCCTTCACATCGGAGGAGTTGGAGAGATTGGTGGATGGGGTCCTACCCCAGTACAGACTGCTGTGTGGGCCTCCAGGCCAACAGGTGAGTACACTTTGGGCACAATGCATGTGGCATGAATACATGGAGTGGTGTGTGTGAAGGCCTCGTGTAAGAGGGGTGGGTGGATGTGCTCTGGGTGGCGGATAGGTTGTGTGCTGGGCCATGTGTGTGTAAATGGTGACAGAAACGGGTATGGTGGGCCATATGTTTAACAGACAGGAATGATTGTCTAAATCTATTTTCCTGTGCGTATTGCCTCTGCAGGTCAGCACCCATCAAAAGAAGGGTATATAGCGTGCCATCGCCAAGGAGGTGTGGGCCCTGTGGGTCTATGGCAGGAGTAGCATCCACTGTCGCAAATGGTGGGAGGACCTGAGACGCTGGACACAGAAGACGGCAGAGGCCCAGCTGTGGATGGCCTCCCAATGAGGAAGAGGTGCCCGTCGAACCCTGACGCCCGGGATGGCCCGCATACTGGCAGTGGCCTATCCAGAACTGGTTGGGCGCTTGAGGGCATTACAGCAGCCACAAGGGGGTGAGTACATTGCCCATCATTACAATGTACGCCTCATGGTAAGGTGGTATCCGGGTTGGGGATGTGTGTCAGTGGGTGCCCCAGGCCAGGCCTGACATTGCAGTGTGGGTCTCCTGGTGGCTAGAGTTCAGAAGGGAAAATCTTGCTACCTAGCTCGTAGGCATCCACTACTGTTCAGGGCTGCGTGGGTCCCAGGTGTGCTGCATTTGATGGTGTGTGCCCCTCCCCATGTCTTGGCTGCTAACTATCTATTTCTCTGGTAGTGCTATGGCGAATTGCATAGGCCTGTTCCCTGTGTGTGAGGGTGCTGTGTACGCCAACAATTGTGTTGGTGCAGCCATTGACCAAGTGTATATTTTGTCTCTCCCCCCGTTTTTGTTTTGCCATCCTGTCCTTATGTGCATTATCATTGTCTGGCGGAGGAGCAGAGACACCGGTGACGGAGGGAGCTGCATCCCACAGGACCCAAGAGGCAGAGTCCACCGATGCTGAGGGCACCAGTGGGACAGAGGACAAGGGGAGCACCACGGCAGAGACTGGAGGTGACAGTTCTGACATAGATACCTCCTCCGATGGAAGCTCCCTGGTGAAGATGGACACTTCTTTGACCACCCCAGCTACAGGTACAGCCACCACCCCCCATACCAGCAACACCCTCCCAGCAGCCCCTCATCGAGTTGCCCATGTCCGCTCAACCAGGAGGGTGGGCATCTCCTTCGCCCTAAGCACCTCAGGCCCTGCCCCAGTTAGCCCTGCTGCCCTGAGTGAGGAGGCTATTGGCCTCCTGAGATCGATCTCTGTAGGGCAACGAACCATTGTGAATGCCATTCAGATGCTGGCAGCCCAGTTGCAACAATCTAATTCATTCCTGGAGGTCATTCACACTGGATTGGCGGCCCAACAGAGATCGATTCAGGCTCTGGCCTCCTCTCTGACGGCAGCCATTGTCCCTGTTTCTACCCTCCCTCTTCCAACTTCCACTGCCCAGTCCCATTCCCCTCAACCCAAACCCATCCCAAGCACACAGGTAGACGAGCATGCACACAAGACAACAGCCAAGAGTGTCACAGGCAAACACAAGCACCACACTTCCTCCCACAGGCACTCACACAAACACCATCCAGTTGCAGACACACCAACATCCACTATTTCCACTGTCTCCCCTTCTCCTCCTTCACCACCTCCCACCCAGTTCCGTCCACACTCACACCTGCATGCACTACATCATCATTCACTACCAGCATCACCACACCAAGCAAAACACACACCTCACTGGCAGACACCTCCACAACAGCCATGCACACGTCCCCTGTGTCCTCTCCCACTGTGTCTGCCCCCACTCCTAAAGTACACAAACGCAAGCACTCAGACACCCAACAGCCATCCACCTCACAACAGCATACAGCCCATGCACCTGCACCCAAAAGCAGCAGACAGACACCTCCAACAACCACTCCCTCATCCTCCACTCCCTTTCCTTCTCCCTTTTCCCACCCCAATGTCCCTAAAAAACTGTTCCTATCCACCATTGACCTCTTCCCTCCCCCTCCCCCCGTTCTGCATGTTTGGGCAGGGTAGGAATAACCCAGCCAAGCACCTCAGCCACACAGTCCAGGGGCCCAGTCGTCACCACACCCACTCGGGATGGAAAAGGATGCAGGCCACATGTCCTGAAGGCAAAGCAACCTGCACCAGACAGCCTCAAGGGAAAAGAGCCTGCCCCAGCTGGCAGGAAGTCCAAGGAGCCTGCACCAGTAGACAGGAACACCAAGGGGCCTAGGGCAGGAACTGTGACAGAGCCCCCACCACCAACCATGGTTGTGCAGCTGTCTGAGGTTGCAGGGGATGGACAGAAGCCTCCCACCACCAGCAGCACCACCACTGTTCAGCCATCCGAGGTTGCAGGGGATGGGCAGGAACCTCCCCCAACCAGCAGCAGCACCACCACTGTGCAGCCGTCCGAGGTTGCAGGGGATGGGCAGGAGCCACCCCCCCACTAGCAGCACCACCACTGTGCAGCCATCACCACCGGTTGATGGTGTGTAATCCTGCCTCCATGGGCTGCTGTGCGGCCTGTCCCCTCCAGAACCAGTGGGTAAGACACCCACCTGTGAGACTGTGGCCCACCACTCCTCAGGATCAAGCACAGGGCATGTTGCCCCCTCCAGAAGCAGTGGGTAAGACACCCACATGCCCATCACTCCCAGGATCATACACAGGGCATGTTACCCCCTCCCGTACCAATGGGGAAGACACCCACTTGAGAGACTGTGCCCTTGCACTCCCCAGGATCAAGCACAGGGCATGTTGCCCCCTCCAGAACCAGTGGGGAAGACACCCACTTGAGAGACTGTGCCCTTGCACTCCCCAGGATCAAGCAAAGGGCATGTTGCCCCCTCCAGAACCAGTGGTCTTGTAACATCTCCCGGTTGAGGTGCCCCCGTCCCCTGTCCCACTGAGGTGCCTGCCTATTTACCAACTGCTGCCCCTGCAGTGTTCTCTCCATGTTGAAGCAGGTGACATGTATGGCCTTGGACTTTGGCCTGTGGCTGTGTGGACTACGAACATTGTGGACTGGGCTGTGTCTCTTTTTCTGTACATATGTATGTATCTATTATCTTGCCTAACTTATTTTTCATACTGTGTTGATTTCATTACATTCACTTTTGCGAAATCGCTTTGTCCTTGCATTATTCAGCTGAGTTACGGGGTAACATAATTTTTATAATGCCTCTGGTTGTGTGTATGGTGTGTTTGTGTGGGGTGTGTGTTATGTTTTTGTGTGTCGCTCTCTTTTTCCTCCCTCCTCCCTTGTGTGCGAGGCGGCTGTAGTCACCGTCATCTTCTTCGTCAGCAGTGGTATTTGTGGTGGAGCAGAACGTAGAAGATCATCGGGAAGACATGCAGTTCTGGTTCCATGGTGGCTTGGTTCTTCCCTGTGTCTCCAATGGTGAGTCCTTTCCCTTCTGAGCTCTGTTTCCTCCAGGCTTTTGATGTCATTGGAACCGCCCCGGAAAAGGTGGCGGTTTGCAGGGTCATAATATGGTGGGCGGAACATTGACTTCCACCTGGCTGTAGGCCGCTACCGCCGTGGTAGCTGTTATTTCCGCCCTGGCGGTCACTGTGGTACATTGGCTGTCTTTCAGAGATCCTTTCGCCATGGTCATAATTTGGCGGTAGTTACCGCCAGCCTGTTGGCAGTATTACCTCCACTTTATCACCGACCGCCAGGGTCATAATGAGGGCCTATGTCCTTGTTGTCGCTCTTATCAAATAATCTAAGATAAAGCACCTCCACAGTATCAGAGATGTGTAACCTCAAAGAAATGTCTGGACTCCTACTAGTATTTGTCAAGTACTGTGCTACCAGCCACTCCCTTAAGGGCTGTCTCTCACACTCACCCCACACCCATCCTTCACAAGCATCACTAGTCAGGTGACCCTTCAAGTAAAACGGGCCAGGTGCACGTGCCCTAGGCCAGTTGTGTGTACCCTGACTGTGTTTTTGTGTGTCTCATTTATTTAGCATGTGGGCCCATGCCCCATGACTACACTCAAGAACGTATGAAATAGTTTCCCAAAAGAGAACAGTTTAACAGCAGACACAATCAGAATAGCAAATTTAATAAGCTTGAAGTCCTAAAGTATTAAAACGGGAAGGTTTATCAAAAAATCAAGTACAATATAGAAATCAAAATAATAGTTTCTCGGAATGCATAGTAAATGAATAACAAAGAGCAAAGAGTCTGACGTGAAGTCAAGCCTCAGAGCAAATATATTCAAAGTATAAAATAAGATAGACTGACATAGTTCTACTGCCAAAGCGTCATGCAAACCAGACTGGCTCACCTCCAAAAACAACCCTTTTATACTGAATTTCATAGTAAAAATTGTAATGTCATAATAAGGTGATCATACATCATCAGGTAAATTTACAAACTAGAACACAAAATATAATGCAGAATCATCTAGGTCTACCCTCATTTCATCCCCTGACATGAATATTAAAACCACCCCTTTGAACTAATGTCATCGGATGTGGCAGTACAGACATGGTTTGACACAAAACAATGGCAGTCTCATAATGAATACACCTACAGTAATACAAGTAGGAAGAGCCTTTGATGTTGCATGATGTTCCTCCAGAGTTCTTCAAAAACGGCATCACAAAGCATACTAATGCACATTTAATTACGTGCAATGAAAGAAGATATGGTAACACTTAATGGCTGTGTTAGGATTCAAGGTACTGTTAATGGCCATTTCTGGCCTAGTTGAGTCAAGTACAAGAAAATACAGTTTTGCAAGGTGCAGTGCTTTCATTTTTGTGTAAACAAGCTTATAACGTTAGGCATACAAACTTTAACATTTCAAAATCAGCTCTCACAGAGCCCCCTCTTATTGATCAAGCAATCATCAAAATCCACTACTTTAATTACAATACAGTTTTCAGCATCTTTGGTCTCTTTCATCTCAGTTCTTCCAAAGCCTTCATCTCATCAGAAACACAAGCCTTCGTGGTCTCTCTCTTCTCTAATTCAACATCTCGGGCCATGTCTATCAAAGTATTGTTTTGCATTTCTTAAATAGCAATTTCCAAAAATTTTAAGAAATTGCTATTTGGGACATGCAAAATGGTATATACGAAAATAGCGATTCCCACAGAGTTGTAATCGATATTAGGGAATCCCTATTAAGAAGTGCAACTCTATTCGTTCCCATAGGTGCGATTGTTTTTGCATTTCCTATTTCGTTATTAGGTAATCGCAAATTAGGAAATGCAAAACCAAGGGTGCTGAGGGCCTAGGGCCCCCTTTAAGGCACCCCAAAATTTAATTGCCCCCTAGGGTATGTGTGTGTTAAAAATGCACTTTTAAAAATGCAATAGCTCATGGTTACCACCAACTTGGAGCTGGTGGTAATTGCATTTTCTAAATGCTCAGTTCACATTTAACAAATGCTTGATACAAATGCATAGGGAATCACAAATAGGAATTCCCCATTTGCGAGTTCCTATTTAAGCAATTCCCTAAATTGCACTGCGAATGCCTTTTATAAATCGTGAAAGGCTATTTTGCATTCGCAAACTGTGGAATTTTGCGATTCGCACCATTTGCGAATGCAAAATTGTTTGATACATTTGGCCCCTCATAGCTTCCTTTTTAGTTCGAAGCCTCTGTCTGGTTTGGTAAAGGCATCTTAGGAACATTTGGAAAGCTTCCCTGGTAATGTGTTCTGCCTATTGCTTACCATTGGCTTTGGGGTTTGTAACTCACATTTACTTTCTTACTATTTGCTGGCTTTATTTGTTATAGGCCGTCAAGCTTGAGTTTGTCCTTACCCTTGCACAAATCCTATTTACTGTATTCTTCCACCAGTACTGAATTTATGTAATCACGCCTTTAAACCCTGTTCTTATCTTGGGCATTTAAATTTAGTGGTCAAATGTCAGTCTTTTTTTGGGAGGGAGTTTGGTGTCTACTTTCAATCTGGCTTCAAGGTGAAAGGATTTATGTGACAATTGTGGTGGATGCTCCACTGTACCCTGCACCACTCCACTCTACCCTGCACCACTCTACTCTATGCCACTTCACTCTACTCCAAAACAATCTACTGTACGCCACTGCATTCTTTGGCATTCTATGCCACTTTCACCACTCCAATCTATGCCATTACACTCTACACTCTTTCCAATCTTGCTGAACTACTCATCAACTACTTCTCACAATCTTAGTTCTTTCAGAACGTTTGCCACACAGAAACGTTTACTAAGATTAGCAATGTGAGTATTAATAAGCTTACTATTATCAGGAAAAAAGATGCAGGAATGTTGAACCCTCAAAACATGGCAGACTCACTCTACTTTGCTAGAGGGTTATCTTAGGCATGATGGTTTTGCATAATCATCACACACATAGCTATGAGATCCTGATTCAGTTTAGTCAGTGTGCCTGCAGTACTAGAAGCCAAACCATCAAACAGTGTAGACAACCTCCTAATTTTCACATCATTCAAAACCACACCAATAGGAGGAACCAAGCCACCAAATCCATAGATTAACATTTACACAAAACCATGTTTTGATCTTCTAATATCTATTGACTCATTCCAGTCATCTCATTCACATGATACACATGTGTAAAGACTAAGGAAAGACAGCAGCTTCTCCCCAATTATGTGGGAGGTTATAGTAGCCAATTGTACCATAAAAATAACAAATTCCTATCAGAGTGGTTGATCACCAATCAGAAATGTGTCATTGCTCACATAACACTCACTCTTTCCCAGAAATTCACATGGCTCAATACCCTTAAATTTTTCATGTTCCATACACAATACTACTTTCTTTTCCTGATCCATTCTCAATCTAAGGTACATTTCTCAATCTAGGGTGTATTTTTGAATAGCTGAATTTCTCTTCAGTGTCTTCTAATTCAATCCCTCTTGTTTCTTTCCAATATCTACTAATTCACTTTTCTCTTGCTATATTCTGTAATAAATTTGCACTACACAACACTTAATTTGAAGGCAAGTTTCTTTTTCGAAATTTTGAAGTGAGGTTAAAATACACGATTGATTTCAAATGACTAGAAATATATTTAAAATCTTCAGTTTCAGGAAGTGCTTCTGAGGAAACATTGTAGTCCGTAAGTTAAGCCACTTGATTTTCAAGTTTCAGAAAAAAAACCAAGAACATTACATAACAACTAGCAAGTCAATGCCAGTGGAAAGTAGGTCACTCCTGCTGATAGAGAATCATGTGTAATTGTTATCTCTGCTGTTGGTGAATCATATCCAAATGGTGAACCCAAAGACAACAATAAGAACTAAACATATTATGAAAAGGAATAAAGCTATGCATACATTTGAGCAGCTTTGTTTTCTAGTAGCCATAGTCCTTCAAAAAAAAGTACTAAACAAAAATTTAAGTATAAAATATACCCAGCAAATTTTCAATGTACAAATAAAACTCAAAAACTAAAAAACATAGATTTTTTTGAGAATTTAAATTCTGTGACTCAGTTCCTCCAAGTTGAAATTTTCTTAGCCACCCTTTAATCTTGAACTGGATACATAAGAAACAAGAATCTGGCCCTATCTTTGAAGTGCTGTGCAGAAAATCATCATAAATCCACCAGGAAAATATTTCTTGTTCTTTTATTATTTTCTTACTTGACAGTGGTTTTTCTTCAAATATAAATTGGTAAACTGTCAGGTCAGACATCCACATCATCATTATGAGATTCTGTTTCTGTATTTACAAAGTAAGACCATTGAGGAGCTGCATACTTTCTATCAGGCACTCTCATTCTTTTTGATTTTTTAACTGCTGGCTGTTCACTTTCGCTGTAATCTTTTTTTCTTGATCAGTTTGACTCTGATCAGGCCACTTTTCTGCTCAATGTTCATTTAGATTCACTTATGACTACTGCTGTTTCTTCAACTTTACTTGCTTCTCAGTTCTGTCTGAAACAGTTTGATTCCCACCCTCAGCCATCCTTCACAACAAACTGCTTTATCTTGGGGTTCAGGAAACTCACATTTTCACCTTGACTCTCTGATTCTGAGTTTGTTTCTTGTTCTTCAATTCGACCATCCATCTGATTTTATTGTTCTATTAGATGTTGATATTGATCTTGACTCAGATCAGCACACTCTCTGCCTCCATGCAGTGAACTCGAATTTGGCACTGTGAATCCGTAGTTTTTATTACTACTTCTTCATCTGCAGTCCTTTTGTGTGAGATGTGTGGATCCACTGTGGCAATCCTCCATATTTAACAACAGTTTTTTCACAATGATGATCTGATAGGACATAGCAAAGTTCTTCTTTTGTTAAAGGTGTTGCCAAGTGTACCTGTTAAGAAACAGAGTACACAACATCAGCCAGATCTTTGCTATAGTATGATGTCATCACTAATAGTCGCAAGCGCAGCTGATGATGTACAAGGAGTCCTCAGGGCTCAGCTGATAGCACCTCGTGGGGTGGGAGATTTACCTTCTTATCTGGTGTGCTGCTCAGGGTTAAAAGATCAAGTGGAAATGCACCTGGCCCTTTCAATGAGGTTGAGCCACACATTTTTGCCACCTTAGATTTCACAGTGCCATTTATAATCCTGATGCTATTGATATGTAGTTACAATAGACCTTTTGCTCAGTTTGCAAAACTGTACACAGTAGCTTCATCACTTCATTCTTAAAAGGTAGCAAACCAAACTTAGCAATCAATGCCCTCATCAGTAGTTTGGCTATTGTCATGCTGTCTGCTCACCTAGTTGGGTAGGCTTCCATCCACCTAGAGAAAAGGCATACAATCACAAGAATGTAACTAGGATGTGTTAGGCCTGGCTTCTTTGGTTTTTCTCCTAACTGTTTGCCTTCAACCCTCCTGTTTCGCTGAGTTGTTTGCTGATCATAGGACTCCACACACTTTACCTCTCCCAACCAGTGATAAAGTGCTTGTACTCTCTCCTTAAAACATGGTAGAGTTGGCTTAAACACAATTGGCAAATTTGCTTACAAGGCCTTAGTAAATTGGCACTACCTGCGCCCAGGGCCTTTAAATTAAATGCCAGTAGTGGGCCTGCATCTCTGATTGTTGCACCCACTTAAGTAACCTTTTAAACTTGTTTCAGGTGTGCCATTGCAGCCTGTGTGTACAGTTATAACCTACCATTTCGACCTGGCAAAATAGAACTTTTGCCAGGCTGAAACATCCCTTTTTAATACGTATGTCACCAATAGGGCATTCCCTGGACTGCACAGAGGACAGGGTGGAGTGTGTTTAAAACATATGACATGTATTTTTAAGTTTTACATGTCTCACATTTGTTTTTCCCTACTGCAAGGCCATGGAGTTACCTTATTGCATGCAATAAGTGATAACTTCCAAATGGGAGCAGGTAACCAGATCATGTTTGGTGTTTTTAGAATTGTAATGAAACATCCTCTCTCATGGTGAAGCTGGATTTTAAATTACAATTTTGAAAATGCCACTTTTAGAAAATTGCATTTTCCTGCTTTAGCCAGTTAGTGCCTGCAGCCTGTCTCTAGGTCACAAGTGGGTGTAGATGACAGTTGGGCTTTGTGTATTAATCCTAGTCAGGAACACACAAAAGAGAGCTTAGGTGTTCCTGGGTAGGCCATCACTGGCAGGATGGGAGGGCAGGGCACAGCCTTACTGTTGAATAGGCTGTGGCCTGCCTCCACACAAAGGGTTGCATACCCCCTGTAGTTAGCCTGGAGCCGCCAGGACAGGGAAGACAGGAAGCATCTGGACATCAAAGTGAAACCTCTAGAAGCTTCTCCAACCTCAAAGGGAGGCCCAGGTATAAATATTGGACCTTAGACACCAGCTCTTCAGTATACATCAGGACCTGTGGATACCCTGCCATGTAGAAGGACTTGACCTGAACCTGTTTGAACCCAGGACTCCAGAGTGACTCCAAGTGCTAGTTGGCTGGTCTCCTGAGTAGAGCCCTAGGGACATAAGGCTCCAACAACCTTCACCCCAGGATCTGGACTCTTCTATCTGTGAGTCCTAATCTGCCAAATGGTGCCACCCCAGTCCTGGGAAATTGGAAATGGGTCTGAGGAAGCTCTGTCAGCCCATATGTGGATCCAGCAGAACTGACATATCATCTCTGCTGTGTAGTGCTGCCCTCCTTAGCAGTACTGATGCATTGCATCTGCTCAATGATTCTTTCAGCACAAGGACTCCACATCCACCTCACAGCCTGCATTGGAACCGCCATTGTGAGAAGCTACCCTGACGCTGTCCCTAGCATTGCAAATGCCTAATCGATGGTAGCCTTGACAATGATGCAGGTTCTCCCATTGCAGCCTCGCAGCTCCTCGGAACTGATGCATAGCCTCAACTGCATATTGCATCCTCAAGGCTGGACTTCGCATCTCAAGCCCTCATTGACAGGATCCTTAACGACAACGTAGTACCTCACATTGCAGTTTCACAACTCCTTGGGCCAGATGCCTTACCTCAGCTGCCTAACACATACTCAGTGAGAGACCTCGCACTGCTAACAGGATTTAAGGTACTCTTGTTCAGCAGGCTTAACTGGGTCTCTGCGGCCTGTTGAGCCTGCCTCACCTGGAATCTGGGAAGTGTGGGCTGAATTGCAGTTTCAGGCGTGGTATTTGGGGCCATAATACTAAAAAAAAACAGTCCCACCGACCTGGTTGGGCAAGAGTATGCAGCCATGTTGAGTCAGAAAGCTATTTAGACATGCTTGTCAGAAGCGAAGCACTTGGTGTTCCAGTGTTTCTTGCATCATGCATGTCTTCTCACCTGTACTTCTTGATCCTCAGTGTCTTTGGCGGTCGGCATCAGTTCCTCGTTGGCAGCATCTTTGGACTCCTGGCATTCCCGGTTGGTGTTGGGTTTCCTGACATTTCCTCTTCCACATAAACCTACAATGTAAAAGAAACAGAATCAAAAAGAAATTCAGTACTCTTAGAGTGTAACAGCGCACACGCTTAGATTATATTTTTCCATTAGTTCACATTTTGAGCACAGCGAACTGCATACCTCTGGCATTTTTGTGCCTTGACTCTGTATAGCTCAACAAACAAAAAGAGATAAGAAGTGTTATTTTGGGAACTTTTAGATTTTTGTTGGAGTGATTCTAATTTTTCAGCATTTCCTTATGTTTATATTGTTATAACTGGAAAATAATTTGAGGGTACTTGGATTCTTGTTGAGTGAGTGACTTTAACTCATTATGTATTCATTATAAGTTCTTCTTGTATGTATTTGTTCATAACTGCTCTATCTGGAACATTGTATTACGGTTACAAATTTGATCTACAGATTTCTCAGTAATCCTTCAGTCTATGGTATGTATGCTGTTGCGTACACTAAAATGTATGTCTGTTTGAATTCATGACCCAAATAAAGTATTTGTTATTCTAAATTTGCCAATTCCAGAAGCTCTCTTAAGAAATATTCTTTGGGACTACACATTTAGGTGGAGGAGAGAGAATCAATGGGTAGTACCTTTGTCTTGGGGTAATTAACAGGAACCTTCTCCTGTGTCTAGGACTAACCTGATATCTTATTTGCCCAACAGGACGCAGAAGTGCATGCCGTACTATTGTTATTATGAAGTTCCGAAACAAGGGCAGTGTGTTTTTTCTTTCATCCATTTCCCTTTTCCCGCATGGGCAGAAGCCGCCTGGACATAAGATAGTCTGGCGACTGGGGCCTAGTATAGGAGTTGAGACCTTGCCACATACTTCTCAGCTTATTCCTGTAGGAACCCCAGGTGAGTGCCTGACAGAACGCCAAGCCCACAACAATCTATCTGCCAGAATGAGATAGGGTAGTGGGATATCACATCAGCTCATCTAACCAGCTGAACTTAGCTGATTTACCCAGCCTGACAGGTAATTAGCAGAAGGAAACATAACCCTTATACAGAGAGTTGATCTATTACAATTGTGAGGTGGAATCCCTTACTAGGGAAAGTGGTCAGGGATTGAAACCCGCCAGTAGGTCTTTTCTACAATCCTCCTCATCAGGGAACGTTGCTGCAAGAGGTAATCCAGTTATCCATGCTACAATACCTGCTGTGGTGTCTCTAGCAATTCCTGAGAGATTTACAGGGGAATCATCAAAATTTGCAAAGTTCATTAATCAATGCCTATTACACTTCATGTGTAAACCGCTGTATTTTCCTTATGACCAATCTAAAGTCATCTTCATATTACCAAATTTTAGAGGGACTGCACCTTCTTGGTCTATTCCATTAGTGAAACGTTATGATCCTATCTTATTTAGCTATACTGCGTTTAAGTCAGAAATGAAAAAAGATTTTTTAATTGACATTCTTTTATGCAATCAGTAGAGTCTGATCTTTTGAATTTAAAACAAGGTAGTAAGGATCTGCTGACTTATATCACAACCTTTAATAGGCTAGTGGCAGAATCCGGATGGCCAGAAAGTAAGTGGTGTTCATTGTTCTATCTGGGTTAAGGGGTGAACTAAAAGATAAGTTGGCACAAGAAGTAAGCCCTCTGGAGTCATGTGACAAACTGACAGACTTGGTACTGAAGATGGATCACCAGTTATCACAAAGGAGGTCTGACTGTGGAAGTCTGATACCAAGGTACTAGGTATTGGAGAAAAGAAAGTGCAACCAGGAAACACCACAGATAACTCTGAGCCCATGCAAATAGTTACCATTAATGGACCTTAGAATAAAGAGGAAAGTCAATGTAGCAAAGTCATGGATCTTTGTTTATATTGCAGCAAGAAGGGATATTTCTTGAGCGATTGTGCTGTGAAGCCCAAAAGAAAGATTGAGGTGGGATACTAAAATGCTCGGAAACTAGGGGAAGTGTTTTCCAGGTCCTATCGCTATGTTAGTCCCTAAAACATTGGCACAAGTATGTTCAGAACAGGAATACCAACATGTTTACATAACAGCCCAAATAAATTGGTAAACAAAGGCCATGACAATCCATAACCTGTTAGATTCAGGGGCTACAGAGAGTTTTCTAGATATCAACTTGGCCCTTAAATATGGTATTCCCTGTCTTCCAAGAAAGAAACCTGGAATGGTAAAGACAATCGATGGGAGTGAGTTAATCTCAGGTTAAATTACCCACTCCAAAGAAGATTTGATCCTTACAATACTAGACAATCATAAAGAAACAGTGAGGTTTTATGTAATAAAAGCATCACAGTTTCAAGCTATTTTAGATATACCTTGGCTTCAAACCCATAATCCTGTGATTGACTGGGTGAAGTGAGCAGTGACCTTACAGTCTGCTTATTGCACTGTTCATTGCTGGAAACCATTTCAGAGTTAAATCCCCATAGTTGAAGCCCAGACTGTATAACTTGCCCACTTGTTATAAAGAGTTCAAGATTGTAAGGGATAAATAAGTACCCTCTTCTTCCTCACTGGCCTTACGATTGCCACATTGACTTGCACCCAGGTGCACAAATTCTGTGCCCATATGCTCTGACTGAAAAGGAAAATCTGTATTTAAAACAGTATTTAGATGAAATGTTAGAAAATTCGCTTCATTAGGCCGTCTAGGTTTCTGTCCTCCTGTCCCTTGTTTTTTGAGCTGAAAAATGGGTGAATTTCAGGCATGTATTGATTACAGAGCATTCAATGCTGTCACGATTAAAAAACAATACCTGTTACCTTTGATTAATACTCTGTTAGCTCAGGTTAAGGCAGCCAAGATTTTAACAAAACTACATTCAAAATGAGCTTACCGTCTTGTGTGGTTCGAGAGGGTGACGAGTGAAAGACCACTTTTCACACAAAATAATATCTGTATGAGTACTTCATCATGCAGTTTGGACTGTGCAATGGCACTGCTGCATTTCAATATTTAACTAATGAAGTACTTAAAGACCTTTTCAACTGTTGCACAGTTGCTTATATTGATGCTATTGTCTTGTATTCAAATATACTCGGAGAACTTGAAAAACATGTTAAAAAGATTCTTCAGACAGTGCACAACAATCATCTCTTCATTAAGTATAGAGAAGTGTGCATTCCATGTACGTGAGGTGACTTTCTTTGGTCATGTCATATCAGTGAAAGGGATTGAAATGGACCCACAAAAGGTTATAACAGTATTGCAATGGATCTCTCCCCACAGTGTGAAAGAAGTCCAAAGTTGTCTAGGTTTTGCCAATTTTTGTCAAAGATCTATAGACCACTTCTCTACCACGGTTACTCCCATCACTGGACTAATAGGGAATGGAGTTAAGTTTCAATGGAATGAGGAGGCAGAAAAGGCTTTTCAGCAGTTGAAGCAATGTTTCATACAGGTCCTAGTATTAAGACATCCAGATCCACCACAACCATATGTAGTTGAGGCAGACACATTGCAAGTGGCAGTGGGCGGGGTTCTGTCACAAAGGGATAATAATAGTGGAAAACTACAGCCTGTTGCCTATTTTTTTATTTGGATAAATTGATCTATTAGGTGGGTGATAAAGAACTGCTGGCAATAAAAAAAAGCCATTGAAGAGTGTTTGCATCACTTGCTGGGGAGTCTTCATCCAGTAAACATACTAACTGATCATAGGAACTTAAAGTTCTTAAAATCTGCCCTAGCATTATCCGCCCATCAACTGTGATGGACACAATTTCTTTAGCAATTATGATTTTGTGATTTAATTCCAACCTGGTCAAATTAACGGTGAAGCAAATGCAATGTCTTGGTTAGGTCAGGATTTCACTGTACAACCCACTGATGCTCTTTACACTATCCCTTCAGAATGCTTTTGTGGAGCCTTATTTACAGTTCATACGCAAGTAGCAATAGAACAGAAGAAAGAGGAAGCATCATTGCTCGTACACATCAGGGACAGACTATCCAGAGACTCATTTACATATAGGGGGTGCTTTATATTCCAACCAGAGTATTACAGGAATCAGGTACTGGACTGGTGTCATACAAAATCTTTGGTAAGCAAATACAGGTGAAATGAAACTTCTTAAATTGGTCAAAGTTTATTTTTGGTGGCCCACTATCTCCACAAACACAAATAGGTTTTTCCCCAAATGTGCTGTAAGGTAGAAGTTCCCATCTGGCTCCTGTTGGACTATTGATGCCACTACCTACTTCACCACCTCCCTGGCAGACAGTCTCTTTGGATTTTCTGGTGGAATTACCTAAAACCTAGAAAGGGTACACCATTATGTTGGTAACAGTTGATCATCTAACTAAGATGGATCACCTTACCCTTCTAAAGGTGTTGCCTACGTCTCAAAAAAATGAGCAGTAGTGTTTCTTCAATCAGTTGTTCCATTACATGGGCTCAAATCAGTACTCATTGTACTCATTTCTGACAGAGGCCCTCAATTTATATCAAAATTCTGAAAGGCCCTTGCGATTTTTTAGGGATGGATGCCCTCTTATCCTCTAGCCACCACCATCAGACAGAAGGGCAGACTGAGAGACTAAATCAATGCATGGAGCAATATTTGTGATGTCAATTAATGCATTGTTGCTCAGATTGGGTTGAATGTCTCTGGGTAGCAGAATTTCAATACAATTATGTTGAAAATAGCTTAATAGGCTATTCCACCTTCACTACACTGCAGAAGGGAATCCAGTTATCCATGTTACAAAACCTGCTGTGGTGTCTCTAGCAACCCCTGAGAGATTTACTGGGGAATCCACAAAATTTGCAACCTTCATTTATCAATGCCCATTACACTTCATGTGAAGAAATTGGGACCTCGCTGCATACTTCTCAGCTCACTCGTGCAGGAACCCCAGATGAGTGCTTGACACGCATTCCATCATGATCAGTCCGAACTTGTGACTTTGTCTCAGTCCAACGTGACCAGATATCCCCAGTTGGTGCTTTGTGGTTTTTGCCACTATATTTTCTGAAATATTTACATTTCCAGATCTACAGTTCTACTGACTGGATTTTTGTTGTTTTGGTTTTCTTTTATTTATTATAAATTACTCTATTTTTCTAACTTGGTGTGGGATTTTTTGTGTTGTGTTTTCAATTTATCACTATTGAAAGTGCTGCACAAATACTTTACACATTGCCTATAAGTTAACCCTGAGTGCTACCAAAGGGTTGAACACAGGTTAATTTAGAATTGGTGTGTGCCTCACCCTGACAAGGACTGTGGTTGCTGCTTGAATAGGGTTATACACCCCTCAACTAATAACCTAATTTCATAAATGGTTATAAATTACAATATTTACAAAGTCAAGTTGAATCCCAGTAAAAGAACAGTCAGACTTGCCTGTGTGGCTCATTGTCACCAAAGTTCTTCTCCCCAGCAACTCTAAGCAAGGAGTATACCAAAATTTATGAAAGAGCCTAATTATGGGGTCTCATTGAAGATGTGTCAGACCATAAATCTGCCTACCTTTAGAAGGAAACAGGAAACAATTTACATTTTCATTCTCAGTTTTACATTGCTTTTACTCATTTAAATTAATGATAGGAGATTCAAGAGCACAATAGTTTCCTACGTCTTCTACATATCTATTTCCAAGTATCATCATGTTAGCCTCTGTCTCATGTACTGAACACTTTACCACTGAAATTTCTTTAGGTTGCTGCAGTGCACTCACTAATTCCAGTATGCGTGTCCCATTTGTACAGGAGTACCAGAAGACATCATAAAACGCCTCTAAGACCACAACTGACCGAAATCACAGACCATGCCAAAACAGTACTGGAAACATTATAGATTGTAACATTCACTCCATCATATAAGGTGCATGCTTTCATAAATGTGATTATTTCTGCTACTTGTGCTGACGTTACATCACACAAGTATGATGCTGTCCACAATATTTGATATTGTGCAGACTGGATATACTGCTCACAGTGTTCCCTAGTGGTGTCTCGGACATATGGATATTCACTTTTCTTTGCCCAGAAAAGCTTTGTGTAGACAGAAGTCCAAAAAGGGGAAAATATTTCTAGTTCTTAATCAATCTGTTATCTGCCATTGCCCACAGTCTCCACCAAAACTGTTAGCCTTGACATGACCGACACCAAACCAAAAGTGATTATGCAGAATTGGTCCATGTCTTTGTGGGTTATGAAATATAGGCCCTCATTACAACCCTGGCGGTCAGTGTTAAAGTGGCGGTAATACTGCCAACAGGCCAACAGGCCGGCGGTAAAAAAAATGGAATCACGACTGTGGCGGAAACCGCCAACATAGACAGCCACTTTAAAACTCCAACCACCACGGTGGTACAAACAAACATCGCAGTGGACACCGCCAACAGACAGGCTGGAGACAATGTACCGTCCACCCTATCACAACAGGCCTATCCACCACCTTTTCTGGGGCGGAACCAACGCGCATAAAAACAAGGCGGAAACAGTACACAGAAGGGAAAACACTCACCTCTCCACACCCCACGAAGAACCAGGACGCCATGGAGCCCAAATTGCAGATACTTCCGATGATGGTGTTCCTGCTCCTCTATCAGGAGCTCCAACGACAGTGGCGACAACAACAGGGTGAGTACTGCACCCACAACACAGGGGAGTGGGGGAGGGAAAAGAGAGTGACACACACACGCAACACCCCCACCCCCACCCTCACCCACAACAACATACACACAAGTACATGCTGCAACATTACATATATACCCCCCCCCGGAATAACGCAAGGACAAAAGGAAATGATTTGAACGAATGTATTCATGTGAAATATCATTATCAAAATTCAAAATCCAGGATATACAATTATGTACACCAACTACACAAGTCCGGATAGTGCACCAATCATTGTAGGTGGACCAGTGGCCCCAAAATGCGTGGGCGAGGCCCACACATGATACCTGACTCCAAACGGAGAGAACACTGGAGAGGCATCAGATAGAAAATATACAGGCACCTCAGGGAGAGGGGGAGGGGTGGAACCTCAGCCTGATGAACACGCAACGCCACTGCTCGACGAGGGGGCTCCATGCCCACTGCTTTATCCTGGGGAGTTCAAAGCCACAGTCTCTCAAGTCTTTTCAGTGGGTGGTTTGCCCACTGCTTTATCCTGGGGAGTGCAAAGCCACAGTCTCTCAAGTCTTTCAAGTGGGTGGTTTGCCCACTGCTTTATCCTGGGGAGTGCAAAGCCACAGTCTCTCAAGTCTTTCAAGTGGGTGGTTTGCCCACTGCTTTATCCTGGGGAATGCGAAGCCATAGTTTCTCAAGTCTTTCAAGTGGGTGGTTTGCCCACTGCTTTATCCTGGGGAGTGCAAAGCCACAGTCTCTCAAGTGGATAACAGTCTCCACTGGTTCTGGAGGGGGCATGGTTCCCAGAGTGCTTCATCCTGCCAAGGAATGAGGTAGTGGATGTATTTCTCCAGTGGTTCTGGAGGGGGCTTTGTTCCCAGAGTGCTTCAACCTGCCAATGACTGAGGTAGTGGATGTATTTCTTGACTGGTTCTGGAGGGGGCTTGTTGCCCAGAGTGCTTCATCCTGCCAAGGACTGAGGTAGTGGATGTGATACTCCAGTGGTTCTGGAAGGGGCTTGGTGCCCAGAGTGCTTCATCCTGCCAAGGAATGAGGTAGTGGATGTGATACTCCACTGGTTCTGGAGGGGGCTTTGTGCCCAGAGTGCTTCATCCTGCCAAGGACTGAAGTAGTGGATGTATTTCTCCACTGGTTCTGGAGGGGGCTTTGTGCCCAGAGAGCTTCATCCTGCCAAGGACTGAGGTAGTGGATGTGATACTCCACTGGTTCTGGAGGGGGCTTTGTGCCCAGAGTGCTTCATCCTGCCAAGGAATGAGGTAGTGGATGTATTTCTCCAGTGGTTCTGGAGGGGGCTTTGTGCCCAGAGTGCTTCAACCTGCCAAGGACTGAGGTAGCGGATATATTTCTCCACTGGTTCTGGAGGGGCCTTTGTGCCCAGAGTGCTCCACGTGCAGTGTGGCCGGAACGATACACTTGCCTGGGTGTGTGTGCCACGAGATTGCCGAGGTACAGGTAGCATGATACGCCATGGAGGCAGAGACATAACCCCACACTGCTGCGGCTTCGCATTCCATATGCAGGTGACAACTGTGATGAGAGTGATGCTTCATGGAAGCTGCCCAGGGTCCTGGAACTCACCACCAGCCTCGGACGACTGACCACTGGGGATGGTAGCCATGTCTGCGGTGGTGCCACTGTCTGAGGATTTCCTGGGGCCGCTGGGGGTGCTTGGGGCGGTGTCAGTCGTGGCGGTGCTTGCGGTGGTGTCAGTTGCGGCGGTGTCAGTCGCAGCGGTGCTTGCGGCAGGGTCTGTGGCGGCGGTGCTGGCTGAGGGGGCTGTGGCGGTGGTTCTGGCTGCGGGGTCTGTGGTGGCGGTGCTGGCTGCAGGGTCTGTGGCGATGGTGCTGGCGGCGGGGTCTGTGGCAGTGCAGGTGGCAGTGTTCTCCGCCGTACAGGTTGGCATGGACGTGGACAGAAGGTGTGACAATGGTCCCTCAGTCGGTGCCACCATGCCCTCTCCTAACCTGCCCTTCAGTTTTTGGCCCTTCCCCACCTTTGATGGTGGCGCAGCTGTCTTGCCACTATCCCCTTTCATTTTCCCTGACCCCTTGGTGGTAGGTGTTTTTGGCTTCTTCCTCCGGGATGTGGGCACCTTTTTCAACTTGGCAGGTGGTGGAATGTCCTTGCCCTCGCTACGTGGCAGACTGGCAGCCCTGATGGTTGGCACACTCCATGATCCCACAGTTGCTGGCACCACTATGCCTGGGGATGTGGGGCTGAGGTGCTGCCTGTGGGATGTGTGGTGCTTATGTTTGCCTGAGCCACTCTTGTGTGTTGATGTGTGTGCATGCAGGTCTGATGGTGTGCTTGGGATAGGCTGAGGTACATGGCATTGGGTCCGGGTGGAGAAGGTTGGGGGGCTGCTGGGAGGGCGGTGCTGGGGGTGTGGCAGCTGTACCTGTTGATGTGGGGGGCACAGAGGGCCTGCCACCGCACAGGAGCTCCCATCAGAGGAGGAGTCGCTCTTGCTGGTCTCTGCTCCTGTCCCCGCCGTGGAGATTCCCTCACCCTCCGTCCCACTGGGGCTTCAGACTCTGTTGTTTCGCCCTCCAGGGCCAAGTGGGATGCAGCGCCCTCCTGCTCCGGTGCCAATGCTCCTCCGTCTGATGATGCCATTGCAGACAAGAACAGGGAGACCACAAAAAGGGGGGGAGACAGGAGAAAGACATGTTCAGTGCATGCAACACCACTACAGTTGGTGGACACAACAGACACAGAAGCCCTCTGCACTACGCCATCCACTTATAGTTCCTAGATTAATCACATGCCCATGGGGCACAAGGCCTAAGCCTGATTGCTGAACAGGAGCCTGACTAGGTGTAGATGGCACTAACCACTAGTGGGGTTGGGGTTCCACAGAGCCTGCCTCATAAGGGACCTTGCCTACCAAGATTGCCCTGGCCTAGGGGAACCCACTGCCCACCTCCCCCACCCAGACACCTTGTAATGTGTGCAGAGTCAGCTGAATGAGAGTGTACTCACCCTCTTGTGGCTGCTGTGATGCCCTCAAGCGCCCACCCAACTCCGGATACGCCACCGCCACGATCCGGAACATCAGGGGGGTCATGGTGCGACGGGCACCCCTCCCACGTTGGGAGGCCATCCCCAGCTGGGCCTTCGCCGTCTTCTTGCTCCAGCAGCGCAGGTCCTCCCATCTTTTACGGCAGTGGGTGCTCCATCTGTCGTGGACCCCCAGGTTCCGGACGTCCTTGGCGATGGCACGCCAAATAGCCTTCTTCTGGTGGGCACTGACCTAGAGGAATAGTACAGTGGGAAAGGAAATTCTTTACCCGTCTGGACCGTCATACTCATTGGCCCCCGTTCCCACCCTTGCCCTGACGCACATGCACTCACCGTCCGCACATGCAGGCCTCAGCCTCCCCCCATGAATCTTCCTTCCACACCACTCAAAACAGGCATTGCCAATGCAGCATGCTCACAGTGTACTCACTTGTTTGTCTGGAGGATCGTACAGTTGTGTGTACTGGGGGAGGACCCCATCCACCAGTTTCTCCAACTCCTCCGAAGTGAAGGCAAGGGCCCTTTCCCCAGACACTGTAGCCATCGTCACTTCCAGACACAGGTTACAGTAGAGTGTAGGTCCTCTCCTGTTGAAGGTCAGGTATCAAGTGAGTGAACAGACAGAAAATGGCAGTCACGTCCGTGGCGGTATGTACCGTCACCGCCGGCGTACATCGTCATTGGCTCCTCAGACCTATAGGGTCCAATGTTAACCAGTGCTGGATTGCACCGCGGTCTTTGACCGCCACCACGACGGTGTACAATGCCAGCGCAGTTACCTCATATCCCCTTGTCCCACCTTACAGGCCTGGCAGCCGCCATTTCAGGGGGCCACATGGCATTAATATTAACTGCGTCACACCAATGTAGGCCTTGAATACACACAGTTACAGGCACATTGCGGATTAATAAATGTGTGCAAATGACATTTTCCGATACCTCAGTGTTGGCTGACTCTCTGCTCGCTGTTCTCCTTCATAGGGCACGTCTGCTGAGGCAAGTGATGAGATGGCGGCATCCTATGGTGTACAGACCGCTGGTGAACCTGTCGACAATGGAAGAGAGACACATATTAGTCACCTACAGACTTGATCGTGCAACAATCCATGAACTGTGTGCCCAGTTGGAGCCAGACCTGATGTCAGCTATCCGCCATCCCACAGTGATACCCCATCTAGTGCAGGTCCTGTCAGTACTCCATTTCCTGGCAAGTGGTACCTTTCAAACAAAAGTGGCCATTGCATCAGGGATGTCCCAGCCAATGTTCTCTAACGTGTTGTCCAGAGTGTTGTCTGCCCTGCTGAAACACATGCGCAGCTACATCGTGTTCCCTCAGGTGGAGGATTTGCCCACAGTCAAAGGTGACTTCTATGCCCTGGGACATATCTCCAACATCATTGGTGCCATTGAAAGGACACATCTGGCATTGGTACCCCCCGCAGGAGTGAACAGATGTACAGAAACCGGAAGAGCTACCATTTGATGAATGTGCAGATGGTGTGTTTGGCAGACCAGTGCATCTCCCATGTGAATGCCAAATTTCCTGGCTCAGTGCATGACGCTTACATTTTAAGGAATAGCAGCATTCCTTATGTGATGGGGCAACTTCAGAGGCACCGTGTGTGGCTAATAGGTGAGGACAAGGACCCTATACAGTGTGAATAGGTGTCTGGGTATGGGGTTGTCCCTACGGGTTAGTGTGTGTCTAACAGTTGTCCCTCCATATTTGCAGGTAACTCTGGTTACCCCAACCTGTCATGGCTACTGACCCCAGTGAGAAATCCCAGGACCAGGGCTGAGGAACGCTACAATGAGGCACATGGGCGAACTAGGAGGGTGATTGAATAAACATTCGGCCTCCTGAAGGCCAGATTCCGGTGCCTCCATATGACAGGTGGTTATCTCCACTACTCACCAAAGAAGGTGTGCCAGATCATCGTGACCTGCTGCATGCTGCACAAACTGGCTTTGCAGCGCCAGGTGCCTTTTCTGCAGGAGGATGGGCCAGATGGTGGTCTTGTGGAAGCTGTGGAGCCTGTGGACAGTGAAGAGGAGGAGGAAGAAGAAGAGGAAGAAGAAGAGGATATTGACAATAGAAACAACATAATCATGCAATACTTCCAGTGAGGCACAGGTAAGAAGATGTCACTGCCTCCCATATCTTATACTATTATTGGAGCTAGCATAAGTCTTTCATTTTCACTCAGTGTATGGACCCTGACTTGTCACTTTGCCTTTCCGTTTCACAGATGTGGGTCCCACTTTGTTCCCTCTGCTATATTTCCTCCAGGCCTACAGCTGTGTTACATCGGTATGTGCACAAGTAAATTGACATTGCTATATTCCATGGTTATTGCAATTACATGTTTGTGAAAGCACAGACTGACTCAAGATTGTTTTGTAATTGAAGTGTGTTTATTTCTGTGCAAATAAGTGGAGGGGGTTGTAAAATGGGCAGGGGGGTTAGTGGAGGAATGTCCAAGGCAGAGTCCAGTCTATTTGTTTCACAGGTGCATTGTCCAAAGGGGCATTGGAAGTGGAGCAATGGCAGTTGAAGGATGGACAGGGTGACAAAGTGGGACAGAAGGGTTACTTTCACCGGGGTCTCATTTCCTGGCTGGGGTCTTGGCAATGTTCTCTGTTTTGTTCCTGGATCTCAGGGATCGTTTGCGGGGTGGTTCTCCATCTGCAGGGGGTGGGGTGCTGGTGTCGTGTTCCTTTGGCGGTGCCTCCTGTCCACTAGCGCCGGCAGAGGTTGAGGGCTGTTCATCGTCAAGGCTAGTGTCAGGGGCCCCTTGTTGTGCCACAGTGTCCCTCTTGGTCTTGACAAGGTCTTGCAGCACCCCTGCAATGGTGACCAGTGTGTTGTTTATGGACTTCAGGTCCTCCCTGATCCCCAGATAGTGTTCCTCCAGGAGCCGCTGGGTCTCCTGAAACTTGTCCAGTACCGTTGCCATCATCTCCTGGGAATGATGGTAAGCTCCCATGATGTTGGAGAGGGCCTCGTGGAGAGTGGGTTCCCTGGGCCTGTCCTCCCCCAGCCACACAGCAGTCCTCCCAGCTTCCCTGTTTTCCTGAGCCTCCGTCCCCTGAACTGTGTGCCCACTGCCACTCCCCCAGGTCCCTGATTTTTTTGGGTTGGTGGGTTTGCCTGGGATCCCTGTAGTGGTTGACACACTGCTGATTGACATGTCCTGGAGACAGAGGGATGGGCCCACTGGGTGGGTGCTGTGCTGGTGTTTCGTGAGGTGGGAGGCTCTATGGTGGCTTGTGACAGTGTCAGGGGAACCAACTGTCCTGAGGTCCCTGGTGGGCCGGGCTGGTCATCTTGATCCAGTTGTGCAGAGCTGCTGTCATCACTGTGGGTCCCTTCTGTGGGAGGACTGGATATGTCTGGTACCTTCTGTCCGGTGATGTTGGGTTGGGGTCCTGCAGGGGTGTAAAGGCATGATTATTGCATCTGTGTGTGCCATCATGTGCAATGGGTGAGTGACCCTTTACTCCAGTGCTTGCATTCTTGTCTTGGTCCTTGTGTGATATTTGGCTTGGGGTCTGTGTGGGTATCTGTAGTGGACTTGCTTTGGTGATGGGTGTCCATGCTTTGGTGTTGCATGCAGGGCTTGGTATTGGGATGGGTGGGTTGTGATAGTGGGGCATATGTGAGGTGTTGGAATGATGGGGGTGAGGGTGGGAGTATGTGATGGCATGCAGGTAGAGTGGGGGGGATGAGGTAGTAAAGAGTTGACTTACCAGAGTCCAGTCCTCCTGCTACCCCTGCGAGGCCCTCAGGATGCAGTATTGCCAAGACCTGCTCCTCCCATGTTGTTAGTTATGGGGGAAGAGGTGGGAGTCCACCGCCAGTCCTCTGTACAGCAATCTGGTGTCTGGAGACCACGGAACGCACCTTCCCCCATAGGTCGTTCCACCTCTTCCTGATGTCATCTGTAGTTCTTGAATGCTATCCCACTGCATTGACCCTGTCGACAATTCTGTGCCACAGCTTCATCTTCCTTGCAATGGAGTTGTGCTGCACCTGTGATCCGAATAGCTGTGGCTCTACCCGGACGATTTCCTCCACCATGACCCTGAGCTCCTCCTCAGAGAACCTGGGGTGTCGTTGAGGTGTCATGATGTGGTGTGGGTGATGTGTAAGGTGGTGTGTGTTGTGATTTGTGAAGGGATGTGTTGTTGTGTGTTGTTTGAGGTGCGTCGATGTTGTGTAAGTGATTGTGTTGTGTGTCTGTGGATGCTGGTGTTGTTATAGGTAGTAAGGGTTTGTGGGTGATGTGGGTGTGTACTTTATATTGGATTGGGTGTGTGGGTGTGGTGTGTGTATGTGTATTAGGTGTGTGTATTTTGAATTGTCCAATGTGGTGGTGTTTTGGATATGTGTGTGTATTTTGAGTGCAGCGGTGTGTACCACCAATGGATTACCGCGGTTGAATGACGGCCGCGTTGATACATGGGTCATGATAGTGTGGGCGTATTCCTGTTGGTGTGACGGTGTGGATTTTGTTATCGCCAGTTTATCACTGACCTTTGGTGTGGCGGACTTGTTTGGGTGTCTGTATTATGGCGGATGCCGAGCTGTGGGTTGTAATAGTTGTAGCGGAATTCCGCGAACGCAGCGGTATGTTGGCGGTCTTCTGCACAGCGGTATGCAGCATATACCACCAGAGTTGTAAAAATATATGTTGATGTTCCTTTTTCATAGTCAATTTGGTGTACCAAGAAGGATGCCCTGCAGCACTTCAAATGACTTCAATGTGAGGATGAGGAACATTCTCCACCCATATTGTAGTACTGACATTGCTAAGGTCCATGCTCATATATTACCATTTGTTCTGTGCCAAAACAAATGGAGAAAGCCATACAATTGCATTGGCAGGTTCTATGATACCTTGTTTCAGCATGCCATCGGTCATTTTTTTCAGGTGACTGCAAAGTCTAAAAGATATGTAACACAGTTTGCATTGTACGTTAGGTGATCATTCTTGACATAACATGTTTAGCCTTCGAATTGCACCCATTTCACCGGCAAACACTTTTCCAAAAGTATCACACCAAGGGTGCACTTCATTGTGTTCCACTGAAGACACTCATACTTTGATTCCTGGTCTGAGAATAATCTTGAAATCTGCTCAATGCCACCTCCCCAAAACATTGACTCTTAGTTTACTTCATATGTGTAGCCTGAATGGTGCAGTCTTTGAATGCAATTCAGCCACAAAAATCTATCAAGGCAATTTTTGTTTCCCTCAAATTGTACAGTGGTTCCATCGGGGGAAGTAGAATTTTATGTTTTCAAGCCTAGTCACAGTTTTCCATCAAAATGATAGTAACCCACTAATACATTAATGGTGTTGTCATTGATGAAGAGTTTGACATTTGGATCTTCACAACTTTTCTCAGTGTCAGTAACAACATTGGTTTCTATACTGACCACTAAAACTTACTCATCCATGTTTTGTTCCATACTGTCAGTTGTGGTCTGATCTTCATTATCAAATACACAATGTACACCAGTTTTAGTTCAACCTCTACAGTGCCCAAACTTGCTGCATGTTGGACAACCTTGTACTACGGCAGGACAATTAAAGGTACTAACTATGTGGAAAGGAGACTCACATCTAAAACAAACACTCAGTTTATTTAAATTCTATTTGATAGATGTGTTGTGTTTACTCTATTCCCTGGATTATTCAAAGCGGTGCCTTGATTTACTGAATGTATATGACATTGGTTAGATTGAAGCTTCATTTGTTTAGTTTGTTATCATCGGTTTCAGAAATACCGACATAAGAAAAAACATTTTGACCAGAAAAGCAATATTGTAATTACCTAGCATCTTCCCCGGTTTTCTCAGTGCTGCCGAATATATCTACTACTTAATCTAAAGTAGCTAAACTACTGAAAATTCAGGCTCTGTTTCCACCTTCAGCACTAGATCAAGAAAAATGAGCAATTATAGACACACCACTTTGTCCAGATGTGGCTCACATATGTAAAAACAGAGGTAAACGGTCAACTCATGTACTGAAGGGTGAATCAATGTAATTGACACAATGGACCTCATTACGAGTGTGGCGGTCAATAGACTACAACACTCGCGGTAGCAGTGTGGACCATCGACAATGCAGCAGTCCGACTAACACATTACAACCCTGGTGGTTGGACCGCCAGCTCCACCAGGATCTTGGATCCCAGTGGTCTGGCGATGGCAGAGATCCCAATCCACCAAGACAATGCTGCAGGCAGCTCTGCCCTAGGGATTACGACCTCATTCTCCACCAGTGGTTTATGGCGGTAGCCCCACCATGAAAAGGCTGGTGGAGAACAGGTGCAGACAGTGAACATTGCGAAGGTGCTGGTGCAACCTGCAGGTGACATCATTGCGGCCAGCTCAATTACGAGCCGGAGAAAATTCTGTAGCCTGTTTCCCTTTAGGCCAGCGGGTGGAAACTTAAGTTTCCACCCACGGGCCTTGTAGGAAACCCCTAGTAGCTCCGGCGGGGACGTCGCTACGTAGTCAGCAGCCATCCCGTCAGGAGTTGGCAGACGGAGTTTTCTGTCCGACAAATTCATAAAGGGGCCCAAAGTGTTAAGTACCTGTAAGTATGTGAAAAAACAAATTAGGATGAAATCTAGTACAACATTGCTGCCTCATCTACAGTAGAATCCTGAGGTGGTAGATCGGAAGTCTTACTTCCATTTCCATAGCGTACTCCTCGGATAATTAGCCACTCTGTCTTGTATATTGTTGAACCTGACTCTTGTTGCAGTGTCATCCTCAAACTTTTTGCCTCCTATCTCTTATTTTTTTCTGACCAGTTTTTGTTGGCTTTAGTACTCTGGACACTTTACCACTGCTAACCAGTGCTAAAGTGGATATGCTCTCTGTCTAATTTTTATTTGTGATTGGTTTATCCATGTTTGGCATATTTGATTTGGTGGTAAGTCCCCAGTAAAGTGCACCAGAGTTGCCCAGGGCCTGTAAATCAAATGCTACTAGTGGGCCTGCAGCACTGATTGTACCAGACACATGAGTAGCCCTGTGAACCTGTCTCATACCTGCCACTGCAGTGTCTGTGTGTGCAGTCTTGCACTGCCAATTCGACCTGCCAAATGTACCCACTTGCCAGGCACAAACCTTCCCTGTCACCCCTAAGGTAGGCCCTAGGTAGCCCTGTGGGCAGGGTGCAGTGTATTTAAAAGGTATGACATGTACTGGTATATTTTACATGTCCTGATAGTGAAATACAGCCAAATTCGTTTTTCACTATTGTAAGGCCTATCTCTCCCATAGGTTAACAAGGGGACTGCCTTCAAATGTCTTTTAATCACAGTTTCCCATTGGGAGCAGATCAGGATGTGTAGTTTGGTGTCCCTGAACTAACAAGTTTAAAATATATATTTTGGTAAAGTTAGTTCTTAGATTGTCTGTTTAAAAATGCCACTTTTAGAAAGTGGGCCTTTTCTTGCTTAACCATTCTGTGCATATGCCTGCCTGTGGAATCCATGTCTTGGTCAGACTGACAGTTGGGCTGTTTGTGAATTCCCTCTAGACAGTGACATAAAGGGAGCTGAGGTGTGACCTGCATATCCTGATGAATATGCCTGGGCTAGAGTGGGGAGGGAGTATCTGACACCTGCACCTGAAAGGATTGTGCCTGTCCTCACACAATACAGTCTCTAGCCCCCTGGAGTGTGTCTGGAGCCATGCTTGGGCAAGGCAGGATCTTGTGAACAACATAGACTTTCCATTGAAGTTTGCCTATTTCAATGGCAGACATGAGTATAAGTAGTGGACCCAAACCCCCGTAGTTTTGGACCACTTCTGTATCAAGAGGAACCTCTGCCAAGGAGAAGAACTGAAGAGGTGGAGGAGGAGTACTGGCCCTTTACTGTGTATGCTTTGTCGGACTGGCCTGCAGTTGCTGCTTCTCACTTAAAGAGGACAACGACTGGACTTTGTTGTGTATCCTGCTTGTGAAGTTTCTTCAAAGGCTTGGACTGGGCTTGCCTCCTGTTAACAGGTGTCAGGGACATCAAATACTTCATCTGCCAGCACCAGGGCTCTCTTGCTGAAACCCCGTGACTTGCCAAGTGGTGTCATATCCAGTCCGTGGGCCCCTGAAAAGAGAAGCTGGCAGAACCAGAGAGAAAATCCACTCACTGAACTTGAGCGACAGAAAAATCAATGCAGGGCCTGCACCCCGCCTGAAAAATCAATGCAGCATCGGTGAAATCGACACATCACCAGCTCAGCATGGATTCATCACTGCTGAGCGTCTGGATTTTCAACGCATCGTTCCTGGCGGTCAAAATCACAGCACGAACTGAGGCTGCTGGTCCGGAAGCCGATGCATTGTTTGCCTGGCAGAGAAAGAATGGACTCACAAGCTCGACTTGGGAGTAAGGAATCGACTCATTGCTTGCTTTTCGGACTCTTGCTCACTTGTACGGCTTTATTTTTTACCTACACCAGATTCTATGTGCTAAAATAACACATCCATTGTTTTAAAAATTCATATCTTTGTTTGTGTATGTTGGATTTTTGTTGTTTTGGTCTTGTTTGATTTAGATAAATATTGGCTAATATGGTGTTTTCACTGTGAAACTTTGTGTGTGGGTACAAATACTTTACATATTGCCTCCGAGATAAGCTTGACTGCTTGTGCCAAGCTACCAAGGGGGTGAGCAGGGGTTATCTGAGCTGTGTATCTCCCTTACACTGACTAGAGTGAGGGTCCCTACTTAGACAGGAGGTTAACTGACTGCCAACTAGAGACCTGTTAGATCTGACAGCTTTAGGGTGCTCATCCCCATACTTTTTGCCTGCCTCCATCCATTTTTCTGATCCTGTTTTTGCTGGTTTTAGGACTCTGCATTTTACCACTGCTGACCAGTGCTAAAGAGCTTATGCTCTCTTCCCTACACATAGTATCATTGGTTCCTTCATAATTGGGATATTTAATTTACTTGTAAGTCCCTAGACCCAGACAGTCATGTACACAGTACACTCAGTCACATCTGCACTCATCTGCTTAGTGAATGGATCTCCCTGGGCAAGAAGGGTGGAGGGGCTCTCTCTGACATTTCAAAGGCCAGTGGCCTGCCCGCACACAAAGAGATCCTGGCAGATCCTGCTCTGAAAGGGGAACTTGTGCACTTCGAAACCACTCTTTGACGTTTTCTCCACTTCAAAGGCATTTTGCGGTATATAAACTGGGTCTTTGATCCCACCAAATCAGACACTTTTGGATCTACAGCTGAACTCTGTCAGAGGAGTTGCCTAGCTGCCCAAAGGACTCATCTGGATTGCTTTCCTGAGAAGGACTGCTGCGCTGCTTGTTGCCCTGCTGCCTGCTGGCCTCTGACTTCGTGGGGAGGACTCTGCCTTCCCCAGAAGTGCTCTCCAAGGGCTTGGATTGAGCTTACCTCCCATTCTGAAGTCTCAGGGCCAACAAAGACTTGACCTACTAGTTTCTAGCTAGTTTTCCAACTTCAGCGTCTCCAGTACCTACTCCAGCACAGACGCCGATGCCCAATGCCACACCGCTGCCTTCTCCGGTTCTGTGGTCCATGCTGCACATAGTGACCGCACCCTGTAACCCAAGTTGGTAGCACCATGATGCCACTGATGTCCTGCAGTGTAATCGTGACACTGTGAAGTCAACAAATCACGCCTTGACCGTGTGGGTCTTTTGACCCCATTGGGTAACAAGGAACCGCCACCTCGCCACCAATGCTGCACCAGTTCCCCCAGCAACTGGACGGAACTGATGCCTGGATGCTGGAATCCTGCACAAGGCCCTGGACTGGATCACATCCTTCCCCTCCGGCAGAACTCAGAGACTCTGCTTCCCTCCGTTCCTGTAAAAAGCCACCAAGACCATCTGCGGAGTACCCCATAGGTCCTCTCTCAGCTCCACCCTCTTCAACGTCTACATGGCGCCGCTTGCCAACATTGTTTGATCCCACGGCCTTAACATCGTATCCTACGTGGACGACACACAACTGATCCTCTCACTCTTGAAGGAACCCGCCACCGCCAAGTCCAACCTCCACAACGGACTTCACGCCATTGTCAACTGGAGGAGGCAAGCCGCCTCAAACTGAACTCGGATAAGACCGAGATCATCATCTTTGGCTCCAACAAATCAGCATGGGCTGACTCCTGGTGGCCTGCAACTCTAGGAGCCGGTCCACCTCCCACCACCCACGCATGCAACCTCGACTTCATACTGGACTTATCGCTCACTATGACCCAGCAAGTTAACGCTATCTTATCCTCATGTTTTAACACCCTCCGCATGCTTCGCAAGACCTTCAGATGGATCCCCATTGAAACCAGAAGAACGGTCACCCACGCCCTTGTTAGTAGTAGACTGGACTACGGCAACGCACTCTATGCAGGAACAACGGCCAAGCTCCAGAGAACACTTCAGCGCATTCAGAACCCCTCAGCACGACTCATCCTTAACCTCCCTAGCCACGAACACATCTCAGCCCACCTCAGAGATTTCCACTGGTTCCCAGTCAACAAAAGGATCATCTTCAAACTCCTGATCCACGCTTACAAGGCTCTCCACAACGCCGGCCCTGCCTACCTCAACGAGCGTCTCAACTTCCACGTCCCGACCTCGCACTCACCACCGTCCCCCGCATCCACTGTACCACAGCCGGCGGCAGATCCTTCTCCCACCTCGCCGCCAAGACCTGGAACTCCCTCCCCATCAACCTACGTCTGACTCAGGACCTTCTGACCTTCAGGAAGTGTCTCAAGACCAGGCTTTTCGAGGAGTAGCAACCCTTCCCCCCCTGCACCTTGAGACCCTATCGGGTGAGTAGCACGCTTAACAAATAATTGATTGATTGATGCCTCGCCTCCCCTTGCCTCGCAGTGCAGAACCAATGCCTCACCTCCCCGAACACCGTAAGGGACTGAAGCCATACCAACTCCAGTGATGCATCACCTTCACGACTCCGTGCAATGTCTTTGGTTCTTCGTTTTCAAAAGGTACTGTGCCTGGTGGTCCGTGCAACTCCGTGACCGGCACCTGTGGCGTTGGATTATTGGGAACGACTCTGTCGACAATGCTGTGATAACACCAGTTGGAGCTATTGTGTTTCTAAGCGCTTTAGTGGGATTCAGTTTTAAAAATTCATACCTTTGCGGGTGTACATTGAATTTCATTGTTTTGACCTTACTTTATTCAGATTAATATTATGTATCTTACTAGACCTGTGTGGTGTATTTTTGTGGTGTTTTCACTGTGCTACTGTATGAGTTATTGCACAAATATCTTACACATTGCCTTCTAAGTTAAGCCTGCCTGCTCTGTGCTAAGTTACCAGTGAGTGACCAGCAGGATAATTGGGGTTGGGTTGTGACTTACCCTCACTATGATTGTGGTCCCTACTTGGACAAGGGTGTATAGCTCTGTCAACTAGAGACCTCATTTCTAACGAGACCTCGTTTCTAACACATATGCTGATGTCACCTGGCACAGCAAGCTCTACACCTCAAAGACTAAAAACTGTCTAGCTTTCACGCACAGGGGGCACCATTGTTCCACTGGCAGTAATATTTTGTCCGGCCTCTTAGAGACTGTTTTCCTTCATTAAGTCCCAATCATGTTGTCGATGGGCTACCACTACAGAGGTGGCTCAGACCGGTGCTTTAGGGACTCAGCAGCATGCTTTAGTTAATAATTTGTCTTACCATCATTTCCTCAAAGTTCTCCTGTGGCAGCTATTGAGCCATTCTGTAGATCTGCCTACACTTTGCTGAAGTTTTTCATTTTTTTCGCAAAGGCTCTTGGCTCTCTTCTCATGAGAACAAACCTTTACTTGGCACGTGAGCCTAATGCCGCCAACCTTTGGTAGGCATGAGGATTAAAGCTGTAGAACTACTAGGAGTATCCTGTTGCCCTTAAAGCAGCCACCTATGAATGGACTGCTCACCCAATTAGGGATAATACATCGAAGGATACCCTTCCCTAAAATCGACTATTTTCGGTTCATTGAGATCGTTATTTAGAGGGTCACTCACTTTGAAACTGCAGCTTTGTATTTGCACCCTAGTATCAGATTACTGGGTGCTACAAGGGCCGTGTTTGTAATCTTACCTTGTCAGCATATTACCTTATGTGTGCCAGCCTGTCCATTCATCCATTTCTGGCATCCAGTCACTTAAAGCTGCCATCTCTCACTGACCAGGTCTTTCAGACAGTTGCCACAAATCAGTGTGAAGTCGTCTCTCATCCGACCTTTTACTACTGCAGGCACCATATTTGCAGCAAACCTTTGTTAGCATCCGAGGATATCACCTCTTCCTTTGCACCAACAGCACATCATTAGACTTACTCCTTAGTAGAAATTACCTTATTGGACCCTGCTATGACAGTATATGCGTTTACTTTTATATTGTTTAGGTATGTCTTTTTACCTAAGACTAGTGCATAAAATAAGAGTTTGGATATATTTTATTGTTCCAACTGTTTATGTAGGGCATACATTTTTTTCTATTTGCATTTTGTATTTCCATTTGCCTTTCATGTGTTGATATTCATTGAAATGTCCTTGATTTAAGCATAGACAACCACGAGCAACCACAGTTTAGCCATAGTTTGATCCCACAATTGACCAGGATTTCCAGGTCCATGCTTCATTCTCTTGCCGCTATGCAGATACTATGCTCCGAAGTGAGAAACACTTACCTCACAGTTATCTATCATCAGGAAGAGGAACCATGTACAACTCCACTTACATATAATTATCAGCATCATCCTTATTCCTTCCTACAAAAAAACTCAGATCCCAAGCTACATTGGGACCATTCACATCCAAAGGGGCCAGTGAACAAAAACTCCAGTTACCTGCTTTTCCCTAATTGTCATAAACAGTGTTTAGGGTGAAATTAAATGTTTTCCCCAGCGCTTCGAGAAAACTCCTTGATTTTATAAATTGAACGCACAATTTCTTAGAGCACCTGACGGAATTAAATCCTGAAACCGTAAAAGAAACCAACGGTGGCTCTCTGAAATAACAAAATTATTCAATGCACCACCTCAATATTGCTAAGTCACAAAGAAACAGGAACATGCTGTTGAAAAATAAATGCAACTTATTCCATTACCCTGGCTAACAGTCACCCCATCTCTTATCACCTTTTTTGAGTAAGATCAAAAGCTAACTCCAAGAATAGTTGGAGAAGGATTACAACACACAGAGCCCACAATCAGGTTTCATAACATTACCTGACATCAGGAAGAACTTTCTCTGACCACTGGGTGCAAGCGAGCCAGAAAGACTCAAATTCAGTCCTGATTTTCATAGTTTGTTGAATTCATCAACAAAAAACATAATATTCTATCTTTTCAGAAGGCAAACACTAATATTAATTTCATTGCTTGCAGGATCATCCACAGAAAAACAACTTCAATCTTCATATATAGAAAGTAATCTTTATTGATAATTGTTTATGTTTTGATTCTTGTATGTGTGGAATTTTGTTATACAATGTGCGGATTTTTCTATGGGGAATTGTTTTGAATAGGTGTGGTTTGCACCCTCCAAGATGGCATCCAGAGTATTCCATTCTTTTCTTGAGTGTTTGAGAAGTGAACTCTGAAAGTCATAGGGATGTGCCATAGTACATCAAGTGATATTTCTTGCAGCCCTTGGTAACCCTTACCATGAATGATGATAGACTGAAAACCCCAGAGCAGAGTCAATCTGAAAAGATATCTGGGATAGCCCGCATTCACAACATGACTGCCCTTTGGTCTTTGTTCCCTGAAGTGGGAGGCCAAGGTAGTTGCCCAGAGGAGAACAGATTCTGACCTCACTGTAACAGTGGAATGCATTCTCTGTAAAGATTTGCACAATTCTGAGTGTAGCTTGTGAGTTCTGAAAGCCCAGTTGCCTCCCAGTAAAACTATCAGGGTACTCACTCCTAAACTATAGTGAGTACTTAGATCTTAAAGGAAAGAAAGGGGAATGATGTAGGTTTCATCTGTAGTGGTGAGTGAAATTCGCCTGATGAAATGTGTTCTTCCTGGAGAGGACCCTAATGCTGATGCTGTAGTTTCCACTTTGTAATGGGAGAGGCTGCCAATGCTGTCTGTAAGGCAGACTACTGCTGGGTCACTGTTGTTACATTATAGTGGATGTGCCAATTTTGGAGTCCTGTTTGACCTGAGAATTTTTAATTATTAGGGTAAAGCCTCTGAGTTTCATAATCAGTCTCAAAGTGTAAGTAACACATCAATCTCAGGGTGTACCACCTGAAGTGATTGAGGTGAAGTGAAAATCAGTTGGCTGCAACATTCACCCTGAGATTGTCTGGAAGATAAAGGATCCTCAATAGTGTCCCAGGGTTGTCAGCCAAAGCAGAGGAGATGAGAATGTCTTTGGAATGGAAGGTGTTAGGGGCTATCTTCATGACCATATAAGAGTCCTATGTTAACTGGTTATGCTTCATAGTTACTGGTGTGATACTGGACCCTCTCATTGGGTGATCTCATTGTTAAATGGCATCCAGGGGGGCCCTGTTTTTGAGACATCAACCCTCATTGCACCATTTTCTGCATTTGGGGACACCAGTGAACAACCTTTTGGTAGAATTCTCTACCCTAGTACACTACTAGGGGCCTTATTTTAGGTGTACATGGAATCCATTTGTGAGTTTGAGATTGGTTTGCCCCTCTACCCTCAGAGTGTAAAGGTTGTGTGTATCCTTTTCGTATAGGATATATCTGTGTACTCCATGGTGACAGGGAAAAGAGATCCTTTGTCAACGAAGATGGAGTACTCAGAATTCTTTATGGCGGAGAGGAAAACTCTAATGGGGTTGCTTATTTTTCTATTTGTCCTTCACTGGTTGGAGGCTTTTGAGGTAATCAGTCATCTTTGCATATTTCACCCTGTTGAATTAAATTTGGAGCTCATGATTTGGCCTTTCAAATAGGTCTCAACCCCTTTCATTCTGGAAAAATGTATGCTTGGCCTGTTTGTACATGTATGCCTTTGAGAATCGCCACATTCCAGACCCTGGTAGTCCATTTGCCACTAACATCAAGTTGTAGTGTAGATATATTGTTGATATATTGATAATCTGAGGAGGCAATGAAGAGAAAGTACCTGATTTCATTGCTTGTAGACAATATCTTCACTTTACTGCCACGGTGTCCAATAGAGAGGTCTCCTTTTTGGACCTCTGGACCACCTTAAAAGAAGGGACTCTCTATTGATATGTCTTTCAGAAGACTACGGACAGGAATAGTTTACTCCTGTTTGATAGTCACCATCCCTGCACCCTCCAGATGAATCTATCTTTTGGGCAGTTTTTGAAGCTCAGGCGCAATTGCAGTGAGACCACTGATTTTGACACACATGTAGACAGCTTGAGTCTGAAGCTGCGGAACCGACATTATCCACCACATATGATCAATTCAGCCAAAACGAGAGCAAGGAATACCCAGAGAGAGTCATTACTGATGACCTTCCCTAAACCTGAACAAACCAAATTAACATGCGTTACCAATTACACACTCCTCAAGAACCAAGTAAAGAGGATGATAAACAAGAGGTGACCTATTTTGACGAGTACAGGTGAGACCCTACACTGGCCTTTATTTGCTCTCAAAAGAACCAAGAACATTAAAGACTTATTGGTCCACACACATCCAAGAAACACAACATCCAACTATAACCCTACGAAGGTAGCTAGCTCGAATCTACTTTCAGTGCATGGCCACCATCCTTGTGGGCATTGTAATATATGAGCCTTATCCTGGTACACAACATCAGTGGACATAGGAGAAACAGGAACCTGGCATCTCTATAAACATGCAAACTGCCACACAAAAATTGTGCATACGTGATCAAGTGTCAGTGCAATCTCCTGTATGTAGGAATGACCACAAGAATTATTAAAACACGCATCAATGAGCATTGCAGCACAATCAGATGTCACCACACTACCACCAAACTCTGTGCACTTTGTAGAACAGCAGCACTCTCCTATGATGTCAGATGGGTGATCCTAGAAATGGTGAAAGACTCCCATATGGTATTAAAAAAATGAGAAAGAACAGAGGGGGATCTTTAGGTTACGGACTCAAATCCATGAGTTAAATAATGAGATACTGTGGTCAGAATTGTAGAACAGGGAGTAGGAATGATTACCTCCTTCCCTGAAGTTCAGCACAGTATACAGGGCACACTGAATTACCTTAACTAGATTCTATGACCATAAATGCGTCCTGCAAACTGATTAGGAAGCATGCGATTGAGTTCACTGCACCCCGGTTATTACTATTTATATTTTTTGTTTCATTTCCCTTGTGTAAGGCGTGTTAAGGCATGATTTATAACAATTTTATCACAAGATTTGTAAATGCATTTCCTTGTCCTAGATACAGATTTTGCCAAACCAATAAGCTGAGGGAAGATATATTCTAAGATGGAATCTACCTATTCTGAGTCCTTTTTCAGTTTCCCTCCCCAATAGGAACACACTCTAAGATGGCTGCAACCTTTTAGTTCACCTTTCGATTGGTCCTTTGTTTGTGTTCATCGCCTACATGGGGTATGAATGCCGGCACTCCCCAGCTCCATATCATTCCGGGAAGTTTGGACGATGGGGAAGGTCAGATTGACCATGGCACTCTTCAGTTAAGCGAGTACCATATTTTGGTTTTCTTGCATACGTTCAATTTCTGGATGATGAGAGTATAGCACTGCCCAGGGCAGCAACCAACCAATTTGATTTACACTAAAGTACTTTGTTATGAATTTACACTTTAGGATTTCATGTAATGTATACATTTTTAGATGTTATAATTTCAGTACAACTTAGACATACGTATCCGAGGACACATAAAATATTATTTCCCATGTATTTCACAACCATGGTTATCAGATTGTCTTGATAGAAGTGCGGGCAGCGTCCATGGAATCCCCAAAGGGCCAATGTGCCTGACCCAGGAGGGTAAAGGGTAAGAATAACTTGTGGAGGGGGGGTACCTCCTCTGCTTCAGCAAGAGCACATGGTCACTTTGCCCCATGTCATGCATGAGTGTGGCTTGCCATTTTCACATACACCTGAAACGTGTTTTTTGAGGGTGGAAAATGTGGTCACTACTATGTGCCCATTGAGTGTTGTTTTTAACTTAGCTTGTTTTATGTTGTTTGATTAGGTTTCCACATTCAGAACTTTATGATTCCAACGTAAGATTTCAGTTATTTCTTGCATAGGCAATAAGAGTAGAGTTTCTTTACTCTTTTAGTGAGGGTTAGACTGAACAACAGGTTCTGGATAATTGCTGTCTGATCCGTGTGACTGTATTAGGTGAGAAACATGTTGACCATGACTATCAGTTCTGTAGTATAGGGAAGGCCCACACACAGTTCCATAATATCTCAATCTCTGATTAGAGTGGTAGATATACATTTAGTTGTTGATACAGAACCAGATCATTGTTTTCTGTGCGTCTCCCTTTTTAAATTTTAACCTTGGCAGGGATGCCAAGTTGTATTAAAGACAGTTTTCTTGGGCATCATTAGCCAATTTTAGCAGTTTTCCCAGCCCCTCTCACATCCACCCACTACCCACATTCTTTCTTAAAAAGATCTCTGGCAAAGAGCCCTTTAGTAGGGCCCGTCAGGCATTGCAGTGCTGACCTGACGAGGAGCATGGCCCGATGATGAAGCATGTCACCCAATGGTGAGGGCTACTGTTCCTGTAAGACTAATGCATGCAGTGACTGAAAAGACTCCCTACCCTAATTGGTGCAATGGAGTATATTCCTTTGGAACAGTGCATCTTATTTCAGTTAAAGGTTCATGTGAGGAGATTGATGCACTGGACCACATAATTCTCCCTAGTTTTGTATCCCTAATATGTTTTTTTGGGAATTGCTTTTTTCTCCACTTTGTTTCTCCAAATATGGCAGGCCTGTCTTAACATAGTCAGACCATTAGTGGATAACACAGGTTAGCAATGTTACAAAGTTAAAGCCTCACCAGCAAAAGGGACCGTTATTAAAATAGGGACTAATATTTGGTAAATACATTTAACGCCAAAATGAGTCCTTGGTGTAATTTTCAATGTAACACAGAAATGTATAATCAGATTTAATCTACATATTTTATTTTTTATATATGGGATAAAGTGCCCTAACGAGTTGTACAACTTAGTTATGACCATTTCACAGCTTCTGCACAATTCAGCCTGGAGACCTCGTTGTCACTATTTCCAGAAGTTATGTATGGCCAAACCTCAATAGAAGAAAACACGATGAGGCAGAGGTGAGCAGGTCTGGATCTAATGGATCTTTCAGTACTAATGTGTATTGAAAATGGTACTGTACAGCACGAATCAATGTGATAGTGCTACCAGATGGTGCCAGACATTTTTTGAAGTACACAGAGCTGAACTAGTTTTAGCAGGTTGAGGTGTACGATACAGAGGAGTCCCTCAGCAGTAGAGTTGTCACCATCCAAAGTACACTATGAGAACTTTTGTAACATAAGGCACGGTAACTATACCATAATGAAGGTAAATAGGATAATGAGTCCATATAGCTCTTTTATAGATTGGTTTGGGGTCTCTCACCAATCGTGTGCTAGTTCAGTATTTTAAAAAAAAACTGCTTTCTTCAAGGGTTCTCCAGAACTTGTTCATAATACAGATGTAGACACATTCTTTTTTGCTGCTAGTAAACCTTCTTCAACCTAGCTAGGGAAGATTTTTGTTGTGACCCCTGAATAGAATCTTGGTGCATAATACTGTTTAAGAACTCAGGGACCATGCATCCATACCTGGTCCATTGAGATTATTTGCACCTGCCTCTGCTGGTATACTGCCTGCTGAATAGAGCCTACTTCAAGGAGCTGTGAGGTGGGAAACTGCAGAATACCTGGAACTAGCAGAAGCCGCTGACCTGATTATAATAATCCAGCCCTGGAAGACCTGTGAGTTTTGGTTTGATAGGTCAAATGAAGCAAAGAGGAGTCCAGCTGTCCTGGCAGAATTTCTTGCCAACATGTAAGGTGCTAGAAAGACAGACCAAACCTCTATGACTTTTAGGTGCCCTGAGTATCTTTCCAAGAGGACTGTGAGCTTCAGAACTCCTTCTGAAGTGTATGGAGATTGTTACAGCTGTAAAAACTCTTTGGAACATTTATATTGATCCTATTAGAGGAGCTGTGCACACCAAATCACAGTAACTTCTAATGCACCAGTTATCTGGCATTTTTGGAACATCCCTGTGACAGCCGTCTTACCCTTAGCTGAACTATCCCAAAGAAATATTGCTCTCTTGTGCCAAGTTTAGTATAAAGGCACCATTTTATTTTTGCTTTACTTTTCCCATTTCAGGTTTTAATGTTAATTTTATTTTTTGACTCAACATTTCCAATTATTATAATTTGTTTTAAGAATTTTGCTTGGAAAAGTCTTGCCTTTTAACTGAATTAATTTTGAACCTATACATTTGATATTGTTTGACTGTCTTGCTGTTTTGTATTGCTGTTACATATAACATCTCACATGTCCTCTAAGGATTGCTTTGTCTTTCTGACCTGGCTGCCAAAGGTGAGCTAGTGGACACTATAGGAAACGTATCTACTTCTGTGGACAGGACTATGGGACATAGCTTAACAAGTTGGTTCTCACAGTGAAACTAAATGTAAGCTTTGTGCAAAATAATGCAAACGGAAAATGGTGTAGTTAGCTGTTAGAAATTTGGATTCTGGTGGACAGAGATATGCACCATGGTCAAGAAGGAACCACAATCCTAGCCAGGGTAATTCACAAACACACCCTAAATTAACCTGTGCTAATCCTCTAGTAGCTTGGCACTGAACAGTCAGACTTAACTTAAGAGGCATTGTGCAAAATATTTCTGCAACACCAAACAGTAAAATAGGGGAAACACCACACAAAAAGAGACCACATCTAGTTAGAGAAATAGAGTTTAATTTAATAAATGAAACAAGATAAAAACGACAAAAATCCAATAAGTAAAACTTGAGTTATAAGAAGCGCTAATCTGGGATATCTGGTCACGCTAAACCGGGACAAAGTCAAGAGTTCAGACCAGCATGATAGGGCAGGGCTGGAGACACTTAGGCACTCTGAATAAAAGTACCTTGATCCTGGTTGTGTTGACTCCAAGGAGGATGCAAGGTGCAGCTGAGGCAATGCGTTGGTTCTGAGGCAGCAACAGAAAATGATGCATCTGTTTTCTCCACGAAAAGTCGATGATGCATTGGTTTAGAGGGAGGTGCGGTGATCCTGAAGGCAATGCGTCTGATCTGCTCCTGTAGCAGAGGATGTTCTCAGGGAGATGCACTGCTTCCAAAGGTGATGCAACGGGCCCGCTCCAAGCGGCGACAAGAAGACGCCGGTTCCAATGCAAGCAAAGGCAAAGTGTTTTCAATCCCCGCAACAGCAAAGATGCGCCAATTCCAATGAGGCCTCACTTCCAATGGTCCAGGACTGGGGTGGCACCACTTGACAGGTTATTGGGGTGAAGAGGAGAAGGTCCAATCTGTCTCACTCCCAGACAAGAGGCAGCAAAGAGGTCAGCAAAGAAGGAGTCCAGCAGAGTAGCATTCTAGCAGAGTGGCAGTCCTTGTAGCACCACAGCAGTCCTTCCTGGCAGAGTATCAGCAAGTCCAGAAGTGTACTGACGTGGTGGAAACAGAGGTTCAGTATTTATACCCATCTGTGCCTTTGAAGTTGGGGAGATTTCAACAAAAGGTATTTGAATTGAACAGAGGTCTTCCCTTCCTGCTCTGGCTCCAGACTCACTACATGGGGGTATGCAGCCCTTTGTGTGGGGACAGGACACAGCCTATTCAGGTGTAAGTGTGAGGCTGTGCCCAGCTCCTCCCTCCCATCCTGCACAGGATGGCCCAGCATAATGCAGATGGCCCATCAAGTCACACCTAAGCTCCCTCTGTGTTTGGTTATCTAGAGAGAATGCAAAAAGCCCAACTGTCACCCACCCTAGAATGTGTATTCAAAAGACAGGCAGCAGGAACCAAGTGGCTAAAGTAAGAAAATGCAGACTTTCTAAAAGTGGCATTTTCTGAACTGCAATTTAAAATCTGTCTCAACCATAAGTTGTGATTTTAAATTGTGAGACCCCAAACTCAAAATGTTTATCTTTTCCAGATTGTAAATTACAGTTATAAAATGTTATAAGGTAATCCCAATGTTATCCTCTGGGAGAGATAGACCTTGCTGTAGTGGAAAACAACTTAAAAGTACATGTCCTGCCTCTTAAATACATTGCACCCTGCCCTCTTGATTGCCCTGAACCTCCCTTAGGGGTGACATATATGCATAAAGAGGGAAGGTTTGGGCCTGGCAAAGGAGTATGTTGCTGGGTTAACATGGCATTGTAAAACTGCACACACAGGCTCTGAGACATGGTTAGAGGGCTACTCAAGTGGGTGGCACAATCAAGGGTGAGGCTCACAAGTAGCATTCAATTTACAGGCCCTAGCCATCTGCAGTGCACTTTACTAGGGGCTTTTAAGTAAATGAATTATGCCAATTGGGGTTAAGCCAATGATACCATGTTTTTAGGGGGTAGGGTATGAGCACTTTCGCACTAGTTAGCAGTGGTAAAGTGCGTAGAGTTTTAAAGCCAGCAAAGACAAGGTGAGAAGGTAGGCAAAAGGTTGGGGTGAAGACCACCCTAAGGCTGTCGGGTCCAACCCTAGTTCTCTGAGTTAATGGAGTGATGACTAATTTGATGAGTGAATGCATGGGTAGATCATTGGTTGAGTTTGGGGGCTAGGTCTACTGATCGAAGAGCAAGTACATGGATGACTGACTGGATGTGTGGATGGGTGGCTGTGATGGGTAAGTGAGCAATTGATGAGTGGTTGTGCACCTTGATGTCCACCATGACTCCCTTTTGCATATACTGAAAACCTATGGAATTCCACAGCAGATAGTTTTCCTCATCAAGACTTTCTATGATAATTTTACCTGCAAGGTGGAAGATAGTGAGCATAGGTTCAAAGTCAAGACCAGTGTAAGGCGGAGATACATGATATTAATGTTGTTCCTCAACCTATTCATTGACTGATTGATGAGACATACACCTGAAATCAAGCCAAAGGCATCAGATGGACCTCATTCTCTACAATTGAAGACCTTGACTACACGGATAACCTAATCTTGCTCTCTCACACACACCAGCATATACATGAGAAGACATCTTGCCTCAACATCTATGCACAGCAAGTTGACCTGAAGAGCAACATGAAAAAATAAGAAGTGATGGCACTCAATGTCCTAAAACCATCACCAGTCAAGGGGGATGGAGAGGACCTAGCCATGACTGAAGAGTTTACCTATCTAGGCAGTACAATAAGACATAATGTAGGGGTAGGCAGTGAAATCAACAGCAGACTGAATTGCCAGGAATGCCTTCAGGATGCTGAAGAATGGGCAACGATAATCTCAGTACAGCACCAACACCAGGCTGAGGCTTTACCAGAGCTGTATTCTATCCACATTCTTGTATGAATCAGAATGCTAGTGGATGGTGAAAAGCAGCATCACCAAACTATCAGTCCTCCACACCAGTAGCCTCAGAAGAATCCTGTGCATTTTCTAGTGGCCTTCCTTCTCCAACCAGGACCTGCTTACCAAATGCAAGCAAGTGAGCATCGACACCATCATTAGGAGAAAAAGATGGAAATGGATAGGACACAACATCAGAAGAGAGCAAGACTCTATCACAAGAACAGCTCTCCACTGGACCACAGAAGGCAAATGGGAGAGAGGCAGTCCAAAGAACACTTGGAGGGGAACAGTGGAAACAGAAATGTAGACCCTGAACCACAGCTGGGGTGCTATGCAGAAACTTGCCCAAGACAGATAGAAGTGGAGGTCCTTCTTTGCTGCCTTACATGCCAGTTGTCTAAACAGGCAGTAAGTAAGTGTGCTTTGATGGGTGGTTAAATTGATAAACAAGCATATTGATGTACTGATCAGTATGTCAATACATGAACGGAGGAATTGTTGAGGGCATGATTAACTTTTGAGAGGGAGCAATACAAATGCCATAAATTTAAATGTACTGATGAAACACCTTTTGCCAAGGATTGTACTTGAGTTGAACAAAGCATGGTAACTTTTTGACAAATTAAGAATGTCCCACAGACAAACCACCATGAAGCTACGCATGACGTCTCCTTTCAATGTTCTCCAAAAGGCTGTGACAGGAACCTGGCATCTAGACCTGTGATCTGTGCACTTTGAATGGCCTTTAGTCACGGTGAAGGCTGCACTGTGATAGTTGAGGAGGAGATAAACTGGTGAAGTGGTAGATGTAAAGCCTGGCAACTGGATAGAGTACTGAGAGTAATAAGAGGTAGCCATACACATCACACTCACTCTCTTCGTGTGTGTGTTGTAAAAGGGAGAGTCCAGCCTGTAATTGAGCGCTACTCATATAAGCAGCACCTGGCATAAAAGGAACTAATCAAAGGGACTGGGCCTGGGGAGACTGGTGCCAAAGCTCTAAGGAAGGAGTTAGCCACAGAACATTACTTACCTATGGTGTGAATGCTGGCCAGTGGCTGTCAGTAACTCATCTCAAATGCACTCAGCTGAATAACAACTTGCAAGAATTTCCTCAACCATTTCAATCCAATATCCACTCTCCATAAATTGTTCCATGCCTCATAGAATATGTCTACTCCTGCATGATTAGTTGCGAACACCTGGGTGCCCCAAGCTCCTACATACACACAAAATACTTCGATTAAACCTTCATTCTTCACATTATTGAAATCACTGTGGTTTCCTACATAGGACCTATTACAAACAATTCTGAGTGTGAAGTTCTTTCCTAGTATTACCTATGGCAGTGAAACATGCAAGGCAAATCATCTAAGCTCCTTAACTCTTTAACAGCAATAACACATATAATAATCTTTTGACTTCTAAAACAATCTGCACAGGCTCAAGTATGTATTGAGTTGTGTCTCCTTTAACAGGTGTTAGAGCCCCAAGTCTCCTATCTGAAGATGTGCCACTGGGTTTAGAGATGAACAAGCCCATTCTCCGAATAATCTTATGGGCTGGATATGATCAACTCTGGTGCAAGGTCTCTGTACTGATGTTACATAGAGAAATCAGTGTATTCTCTACAAGAAAGAGACCTCTGGGCCATCTCACTCTCGGTGAGTGTCTAAAAAAGCTTTAAACATGTTGACTCAAATGTTCTCTATGCTCGAGGACAAAAAAGCACACGCCCTGTTCACACATTCCTGGCATGTTAGAATCAATTATTGGATACTCAACCCACAACCTTATCTCAGTATACGCTTGTCATTCAAAGTTGTTAAAAGTAAATTCATGTCATATCACTTTGGGGCTCTACCCACCCTGGGCAGTTTACCACCATGGTTGACGCCAGTGCATGGTGCTCCCTGCAGATTGAAAAGACAACACTTTTAAACCAGGCCTGGGTGTATATCTCCACTCTGCCGGCAGATTTTGTGGAATTCAGGCACTCCGCAAAGTAGCGCAGAGTTCCTGAAGTCTGTTCTCTACCGCAGAGCGGAGTTACTTTGAATTCACAAGATTGGGTTTTGGTGCTCTCTTATGAGCATGACCATTCTCCAGGGGCACTAGTGAGCGCACTTGAGAGCTTGCGTTGCTTCCAGCCACACCAGTAGCCAAAACGGGCTGCTTGCGAGTGCAAACTCACTTCTGAAACAGATTTTCTGCTCCAGAGCCACTAAATCTAGTCAAAAAGAACTTTTTTGACTAGATGTTCTTCTTCCATGGACTCTGCAATTTGTTTTTCAGATTGAAAAGCCTTTTTTTTCAACAAGGAAGGAAGTGTGTCCAACTTTCTGTTTCTGTCCAACAGGCTCCTCCCAGTGCTTTGTCCATCCTTTGGTCACTTTTCACTTGGAGTTTGAGGTGGAAGGATCACTCTCTTTGTCTCCTGGATACAGCTAGGATTTAAGGACTTTGTTTAATGAAATCATCACACAAGTAAGTTCTAAAACAATATTGAATATGGGTGTTGTTGTTTGCTTGCTTAGGCACGGACCAGTATTCCTTTGCACTTTAATTTGATTTCAAAATGTAGAGTGGTGGTGGGTGGCCTGGTGCTCAAGTATGGATCTAATTATTATTTATTTTGCATTTCATTTATTTATCACCTTTTGTAAAGGAAAATTGTTGCACAGCTGAGTACCTTTCCTACATGTTTCCAATTGCAATATTATTTTAGCATATGTTCTAGATTTCCAAAGGGCCATAAAGCCAGTCGTCCCAGGCCAGAACTAGTAGTAATCAGTGCATGAAACAAATGTATCAGTGGTATATGTTTAGGACAGGGATGGCACTGGATTAATTTAAATGTGTTCTTGTCTGCATTTCATTGTGGGGTAATAATATTTGAAGGCATAGGAGGATGTCGTTTGACCATGTGGCTGGCTGGCAGCCATAGTGTCCATCCAGCAAGTGTCTTTTGCAATATGCTTCCATGTGTTCTTTGTTTGCCATACCTCCTTGCTGTTGTTGTTTGTCCATGTGGCTGGCAGTCATTTTGTGCATACAGCCAGTTTCCCTCTACCATGGGTTTGCAGGTATTCTTTGGTTGCCACACCTCCTTGCTCCTTGTTGTTGTTTGACCATGTGGCTGACAGCCACTTTGTCCATGCAGCCAGTGTCCCTTGCCATAGGCTTGCATGTGTTCTTTGTTCTCCATGCTTCCTCCTTGCTCCCTGCTGTTGTTGTTTGACCATGTGGCTGACTGGCAGCCATTTTGTGCATGCAGCCAGTGTCTCTTTGCCTGTGTTCTTTGTTTGCAATGCTTCCTCCTTGCTCCTTATTGTTGTTGCTTGACCATGTGGCTGACTGGCAGCCTTTTTGCCCATCCACCCAGTGGCCTTTGCCATAGGCTTGCATGCCTTATTTGTTTGCTATGCCTCCTTGATCCTTGTTGTTGTTTGACCATGTGGCTGGCTAGAAGCCATTTTGTCCATGCAGCCAGTGCCCCTTGCAATAGGCTTGCATGTGTTCTTTGTTCTCCATGCTTCCTCCTTGCTCCTTGTTGTTGTTGCTGTTTGACCACGTGGTTGGCTGGCATCCATTTTGTGCATGTAGCCAGTGTCCTTTGCCATAGGCTTGGATGTGTTTTCTTTTTGACGTGCCTCCTTGCTCTTTATTGTTGTTATTTGACCATGTGGCTGGCAGCCATTTTGTACATGCAGCCAGTGTCCCTTTGCCATAGGCTTGCACATGTTCTTTGTTTGCCATGCCTCCTTGCTCCTTGTTTTTGTTGTTTGACCATGTGGCTGGCAGTCAGTGTCACTTTGCATAGGCTTATATGTGTTCTTTGGTTGCCATGCCTCCTTGATCCTTGTTATTGTCGTTTGACAGTCTGCCTTGCTGGCAGCCATTTTGTCCATGCAGCCAGTGCCCCTTGCCATAGGCTGACATGTTTTCTTTGTACTCCATGCTTCCTCCTTGCTCCTTGTTGTTTGACCATGTGGCTGGCAGCCATTTTGTGCATACACTGTGCAGCCAGTGTGTCTTTGAGTTGACATAGGCTTACATACAAACATCGTTAGTTATTGATCATTTGTTTTTAAAGTTTCTATTTTTATTTTTTTATTTTTTTAGTTGTAATTTGATTTTTATGCCATTTTTATTTCTTTTTCATTTACTTTTTTATTTTAATGTTTATATTGTAGTTTTGTTTTTTATATTTGTTTCATTTTTTTTACTTTTAATTTTTAATATTGTTTTATTTTAATCTTTATTTATTTTTTCAATGTTATTATTGTTTTACTTTATTTATTTTTATATTTTAACTTTTTTAAATAATTTTTTATTTGTATTTAATTTTACATTTTGCCCTGATCCATCCAGTCGAGCCATTACATTCCTCTTTCCAACAATCCACCAAAGCAATACCCCTGGACCACCTTGCCGGCATAGGTTATATTATTTAAAAGATTATTCCATTTACCCATGCACCTCTCTCTGAATTCCACAAGTGACTCCTAAACCAGATGTAGATAAAGAAAACAGCTAGATCTGCCTGTTGTGCTGTCTGATTTGAAATTTCATTTTTTATGGCATGGTGGTGTGGTTTGCCTTTACAATAAATACAAGGTATAGTATATAAGTAATCAACTGCCCTAAGATTGCATTTCTCTGTACTATTTTCTACCTGCTGCAACAATGGCATGCCTCATTTCATTAACTGCATGTTTTTCTTGCATGATTGTTTTTAGGTGTAAAAGAGAAGAGACCCCACATCACCCGCAGTACTACCAAAGAGAAGGCCCTACAATTACCACAGGCACAAAACACTTTCTCTTGTGCATCTTAGTGCCACTGCTATCCTAGAGCAAGTTGAGATGGCCCCAAAGAAAGTTGCTCCCAAGAAAGTGCCAATGAGAAGAAGCAGCTTTCCTCCAGTGGCGTGCCAAATGCAACCTTTTTCGGGAGATATGTGCATGCTGCTACACCGGCCTCTGGGTTGGAACCTGGGAGCACTCCTGTATCAACAACAGCACCACCCCAACCCAAGTCCAAGATGATGTCTGTCAGTGAGGCAGCCACTGCAATCATGGTGACCCCAACTAGCAGTGATGTTGAATTGGCTTTGTCTCTTTCACAAAGTAGGACCCTATCGGTTCTGAAAACAGAGCAAAGTGGACAGTAGCTGGAGCCAGATCTTCCCGTGTTGCAGCAGAACAGGAGGTCGAGCTGTCTGTTGAGCAAGAACCTCCTCTTTTAGAGTCAAGGGCTCCCTGATCTCCAGCAAGAAAAAGGAAGGGTACTACTCCACCATCTTCTCCAAGCACCACTTCTGATGATGATGATATCGACATGGAGTGGACCCCGGCAGAGTCCGGGAGACGCCAGGAGAGGCAAGAGAAAAGGAAAATTCCAGAAAGCCTTATAATCATGGAAGGGGATGATGATGAGGATGATGGCAATGACATTCATTGTAGAAGCTGGCACAGAGGAGTCTGACATTACTATCCAAAATGCTCCGGGGGATGTGGCACAGATAGCACTGCCAACTCCCATATATGTAAGGCCCCAGCAGAGACCTGCACCAACCCGTACCTCTGTATAAGTATGCACTGCAGAGAAGCAATCGACACACACACAACCACCTACATCCAGTTCTTCTTCAGACATTGGCCCAAAAATAAAGTAACCCTCCCCAGTTTGGGACTTCTTTACGATTAGCAAACAGGAGGAGAACATTGAAATCTACTTCATTTGCCACACAAGTGTTCGTCGAGGTAAGCCTGGTTCAGATTATGGTAGTAGAGGCAAGACGACCTATATGAAAAAACATCCCGCAATACGGTGGGAGTAGCACCCTAAAAAAATGGATCAATGTGATCGCAGCTGTGAAGGTGAGGATAGCCAGGAAACATCAGCTACACCTGGTCAAATCATAGTGGAAGGTGAGGAAGAAGAGAGTGACATCATCCTCATGAAAAGCAGACCTGTCCCCAGCAGTGTGCCAGAATCACTTACCTCAGTGACCTCACAATGCCACAGGAAGACTCAGAGTTGGATTGAGACACGACAGCATATAGGGTGACTGAAGCACCACAACGCGCATTGAGGCTACCATCACCTACTTCTGAAAAGTTACCTGCATCAGTGCCCCCACAAAAGAAGAAAATGTAGGCTACAATTACAGGCATGCTTAGGCAGGAGGGACCATATGACCACAACCACCCAACAGCACGTTTGTACCATGGCAAGCTGGCACAAATGTTAGCACTGGAGCTCCTTCCTTTTTCTTTTGTGGAAGGAGTGGGATTCTTAGAGTTTGTGTCAGCCCTCTGCCTATAATGCAAGCTTCCAAGCCGGGCTTATTTTTCCAGAGCTGCTGTTCCAGCACTGCATCATGATGTGCTGCAATTGGTTGGACAAGCTTTGCAGCAAAATGTTGTCTACATTATCCACCTGACGACAGACATGTGGATCAGTTGTTATGTGACTGATTACATGTGCATCTCTATGCACTAGATCTGTTTTCTGGGAGTAAAGCACAACCTATCTACAGGTCTTGGCCCTGAAGACATTTTTAAGAGCGTTTGGTGGCATCCAACAGTAGCCATGTTCGCCCACAGATGCTAACATCTTCAAGGAATTTAATGGAAAGGTGTCTGAATGGCTGCGACCCAGAGGTCTTCGAGTTGGATTTGTTGCCACGGACAATGGCATCGATATAGTCAAGGCCATAGCAGACGGTAGCTATTTCAGGGTCCTGTGTTTGCTGCACTGCTTCAAACTGGTTGTGCAAGACTTTCTTAAAAAAGAAGACATAGTCAGCAGTATACTGACCACCTCACATGCATCAGAAACAGTTGCGGATTATTCAGCAACATAACAGAGTACCAGTTAAAGCCCTGATACAGGAGGTGCCAACATGTTTGGAACTCAACCTTTTAAATGTTGCAATGTCTGTTGGTGGAGTACAAACAGATCAATGACTATCTCATTGTAAGAGGAGCTGATGTAATTGGGAGAGCTATGACCATCAATGTGGACAAATGAGGTCCAGTGAAACGCCTCACACAGATGCTGCTCTCTTTTGAGGTTTTCTCATGAGAAGTTAGTAAGGAGTACAGTACAATGGGACCAGCTATCCTGTCATTGCATCTGCTACAGTAGCAGCTAAAGAAGGTGTCTGAAAAGTTTGCATTCAAGGGTGCGAACAAAAACCCAGAAGCGTATGCCTTGGTTACTAGCCTAAGTTATCTCTTGACTTGTAATGCAAGGTTGCAAAATGACATCATCTCGTCCAAAGAGTACATCTGTACCAACCTGCTTCCACGCTACAAACAAATTCTTCCTTTTATCATTCTTTTTACTGAAGGGGATGCTTCTTGATACAAGAGGTAGATTGCTGAGCAAGCAGGAGAACTTGAAGAAAAATGGCTAGAACTTAGAGTCCCACTCCGCAGTTCTGGGGTGCTGTCTTCAAGTTCCAGAGTGGGCAGTCTTGTCTCACATCTACCAACTCCACCAACAAGAAAACCAGTGACAACAGCAACAGAAAAATTGGGCCCAACCTCTAGATTGGCTTGGTATCGGGTGGCAGGGCTTAAGTCCAGTGCAGAGGTGAAGAAAGAAGTGGTTGAGCAGGTGGCAGCACCAATGACCATTAAAAGGATGTACTAGGAGTACCTGGTGATCCAAAAGAGGTGTATGTGGATCAAAACCCATTGGCGTATTGGTATGGAAGATGTACCAATGGCCAGAGTTATGGAGAATGACAATAATGTTTCTGGCTTGTCCTGTAGCCACCGTCTCTGCTGAACGTGTGTTCAGTGCAGCTGGTGCAGTTGTTACAGTGAGAATGATCCATCGCTCTCCTCAAAATGTAGAGAGATTGACCATGATAAAAATTAATCAGCATTTTATACCGCCTCATTACAACATTCCTGAAACACCACAGGATGAGGAGGAGGATGATTGGTCTGAATAAAGCGTGTTAACTGACCAACTTCTGGGTGAACCACCAGAGTTTGAGGACAAACCCTGCACAAGCAAAACTTGCAAAGCCAAAGACTCCAGCTTACCTATGGACAGGTTCAGATAGGCACCAGAGTGACGGACATGCCAATAAGAATGGAGATGCATCACCCATTTTGACAGTATCATTTTCCTTTTGACAATCATCATTTTTAGAACTGAGAGTTAAATTAAATCTTTCATATTAAAAACCTAAAATACAAAACACTTACGATATACTATCTGGGGTCTCTCTGGGGCAGAAGGACTGTTTCCAATTCATTTCCTGAACTGTGCCATACTTTCTTACTTATCACTTTGTTTCCTTTCCTAACAAATTGATGATGGTGTGCTACTCAGAAGGCCAACACATTTTGTTGTGGTTTCTTTTGTATAGTGTTTGTCCTTGTCACATCTTTCCCCCAAATCCCCTTTATTGAGGCCCTAGCCCTCTTCCACCAGGCTGTGTAATTTATTGAAATGTGACCTCACTTTACACCATATATGAATCACACACTTGCTAGGGCGGATGTAGTGAAAGCAAGTAAGCAACGCCAACTCATTGCATGACCTTCTACTTTCTATTGCATGAGCAATTTTCGACATTGGCCCCATCAACATCTTCACTCATATCTTGTGTCTATATTCCATAAATGCTTATCCTGGTCCAAACGCTATTGGGTCCGAGCCCACTTCTGAATCCATGATCTCATTTCCTAAGTTTAGTTTTATTATACTATAGCTCCCCACCATTCCTCAGAAGAAATTGATATTCCTATGTTTTGTTATCATATCAGGTCTTCTTCTTTGCTGTGTGTTAATACTGTCATTACGCTAGTCTGGTCTCAGCCTTCCTTCAGTTATGATATATGAAGATGACCCTCTAACTCTATTTTCTTTCAATCATGTTGACAGTGATGGATAACCCTTTGATTATTCCTGTAGTTTGAGTTCACATAGATGGGAGTGGCACTTTTTGTCAAGTTCTGTTTACCCGGTTAGGGTGCTAGCCTGCTACTACTACAAACCTACCTACCACCCCCTTTAGATGCCACCTTGGGAAAACCCAGCAGTAAGAAGAAGATTCACTCACTTCACCTATGCAGATAGGATAAATACTATAGATTGAAGTAAACGTGTTTAGTTAGTATTTAACTCCTACTGAAAGAAATGTTGTATGTGTGTACTGGGTTTTTGTAGGCAAAATAGGCAAGGGCAATCATCCCCTAGTGGTCAATAATAGTTGCAGAGGGCAATAGAGCAAGGGTCTAAGTAAATGACAAACTTTGTTTAGCAGTTTAAAAATAACAGGCTACACTAAAAGATAGCAGTGCAAACTAAAAGTCTAAAACACCAAAATAAAGATTTGAGACACAAATAAAATAAAAATAATATCCCCTTTATTCTTTACAAACATAAAACCCTCCCTCTCCACCCATAACAACCCCACCCCTTTTGCCGAACAAATATAACCCAGTCCCCAAAAAGTCCAGCAAGAAGTCCAAACATAATATCTTTTCCAATTCCCTCCCAAGCCTCTCCACCCACAACAAGTCTCTCCCCCAAAAACCAAAAACATTTTAAAAGGGCACTGTCTCTATGGTTCTGAAGCTGGTTGATGCTCTGGTCTATTCTGGCGAACCGGCTCTCCAAATGGTCCATCCCCTGCAGGATGTGTCTTTCAAATGCCCTGGTAGAGCATGAGGGTGCAGCAGCAGGTGCATTCAGGGACCCTGACTTCTGGTGGCAGTGCCAGTGATGTAGTGGCCGGGGGGCTGGCGTGCTCTTGTGCTGGATCTTAGGTCAGTGGCATACGTTTAAGCCTCTTCCTCCTTCAGGATCCTCAGGTGCTGGTATTTGGCCCGAATGTTCCCCAGCCTGTGGTGCCACAGACGGGCCGCTATCCCCTGCCTAGTTGGAGGTGGGCGTCAGGCATGAGTAGCTATATTGACAAAAAGAAGAATAATAAAAGACAAGTCGAAAACACTGGTCTGAACAAACACTTGTTCAAATGATAGATAGTGTTTGGCACACTAGCACTACATTGCTGGTCTCCTAGGGATGATGGATTTTGATGTGATTATTATTTATGATTATGAGAGTCACAGGGCCAATATTTTATTTGTTTACTTACACATGCCTCACATAAAAAGCACTAACTGTCTGGTAGAAAAGAATTACTGTGGAATAAAACTAGATTACTTTTCTAATAACTAATTAGACACATTTAGTGGAAAAATAAAAAAATAATTACCTCTAATTATGATGAGTAAGGCATTCATGCACTATGGAGTTCAAGTTGGTGTGCCAAATTATTGGAGGCATTCTAGCCAGCGCTTCAAGTATGTTGCTCCTGTCTGCAGCTCTGGCAGCTGTAGATGATAATTATTTATCTTTAATTCCAATGGCCCTGCTCTTCCCCACATGCCTTTTGCTTAGTTTAGGTTCTACCCTGACTCCAAAGAGGCAGATTAATAAATAAGATACATCACACATCTCGTGTATAAAATGTGTATATATTTGCCTGTCTGCAGTAAGTATGTAGAGTGGAAACAATGCTCTGCACTACAGGGAAAGGAATGGGCTATATAGATGGTATTTAGCACTTCATCTCAGAGTATTCCCTACGCCAAACTTGAAATCAAATTGGGCACTTACTAGTGCCACTTTATTTACTGGTCTCGCCCACCATCACAAATTCTTTTCTAAAAAATTGCTTTGCTTGGCAGTAAGGAAAGTAAAGAAACTTGACTTATTCTACTGCAGAGTAAGGCAGATGGATTAGGCAGGTAGGTAGAGCATTCAATACAGAAGAATAGAGGGGCATCACAGATCTATCTACAAAAGAAGAGCATCCTTTCATTCTATAACCATAGCCACCATGATTTAATCTTTACATTCTCTCATCCAGTCTTCCACCCAAATTCACAATCCTTTATACATCCATTCAGTACCCACAACATCCACCCTTTCTTTCAATCATCCTTTCACCCATCTATCTATTTACTCCATACCAATACTCACCCATGCATCCTTTTTCATCCACCCACAAATTCTTTCCTTTCACTCTTCTCACCCATCCTTTTCTTTTAACTTTCCATCAGCCATCATTTTTAGCATACATTATGTGTGCTTTTGCTGAGCTTTGCGGAGTTGCAGATAGAAGAGGCTATAGGAAACCCAACCACCACTATAGATGTAATGCAGGGGGTTTATGAGTCTGATTATGAAAACACTCTTGTAGCTAGTGAGTAAGCAATAAGCAAGCAATTTGAGTTACCAGCGCCCATCCATGCTGCCACGTATCCCCCTGCTCCATCTGCTGCTGCAGCAGTAGAACTTGAGCCGGCTCCTCCTACACCACTGGTGGTTGGTGTGGCTATAAAAAAACAGTATACCGTTTTAGATGCCAGATCCCATTCTTAACTTTTAAATTAAAAAAATGCAACCATAACTGCTAGAGTTCGGTTAGCACTGCAATGTATTTTGTCAAAAATATCACTCCGAGCATTTTGTTGGAATGTTAGGAAATCCAGGTAGACAAGCCAAACAATAGCTTCTCGTAATATAGGGGAAGACAAGACAAAAAAAAAAGCTTCATTTAACAGAGGGGCAGAGCTATAGCTAGGATTGATGATAACTCAGAATCATTGAAGAGCAACAAAAGGGTGGAATACAAAATGATCAATGAAAGACAGAAAAAAGATAATGCAGGGATAACAGGAATCAATTAAACAAAAATTGGATAGGGGAGATGGAAATAAAGGGAGACAGTGTAGAAAAACTACACAAGGCAAAAGTAAAAGTAGTATAAAGGTGGGGAGAGGCAAAAGTTAGGGAAAAAATAATAATAACAAAATTAAATAATAGGACTTACTGGGATGAGCAGAGCCATCAGCATCTGCGCTGGTGCTCAGGGCTTCTCCAGCTCCTGTCAGATCTGCCGGTGCAATGCCCTTCTTCTTTCCCTTGGATGCTGAAGTAAGATAGAAAGAAGATTTTTAAAAATACATTTGTGGTACCATTATTCTCAACAAAATTATTATATAACAGCCAAATGCAATACCATTGTACTTAAATCAGACCGCCTATGGTACTATACTAGTATGATAATCTATTTTTGAGTTAGTTTTACCCCTAAAATCCCTATTCCAAACTTCCTTAAGAAAATCTACATTTAGAACTAATGCATTTCAATGAATGACATTTCATTCTGTTCTCATTTCTCAAGCCCCATGATGGACAAACTCAGTCTCCCTTGTTTGCAATGCTTGCATACTTGCATCAATGTGAAATTGCTTGGGACAGTACGCGCCACATAAAGTCACAAAGAAGGCTAACTCACTGATATCACTAATTCACAATGGAGTTAGGAGAAGGACAGAGGAGTCTGGGTTGCAATGGCTTCTTAAATAATCAGCCAAAGCAAGTGCCTACCTACGCGTATACAAATAAATGATGTAGCACCGGGCGCCTGGCTAGCTCTAACTGGATCACATAGTAAATAATAATAGTCTAATGCAAACTAAACGTAACGTAACTCTGAGTGGAAGCCACATGCTATTCGGAAACAAAAATTAGCATTGTAGAATACAAGCACCATAAAAATATAATACTCACCAAGCCCCGAGATCTCCACGCATAGCAAGTCGAGCAGGACCTCCTCGCGGTTGATGATATCCGCCCAGCAGGTGCGTCCGCTGCTGGGTGGTGCACTGGACCTGGGTGGTGGCCTTGACCAACCGGCACACCCTAGCCCAGCGCTGCCGATGCTCCCACAGGGGGTACCCAGTTCCAGGCCTGCCGCCTGCTGCCAGTATGGAGGGGCGATGGTGCTGCACATAAAAAACAAGTGCTGCCACCTCCTCCCTGCTAAAGATCGGCAAAGGCTTTCCCCTTGACAGCTGCGCCGCCCACAAAGCAGGCGGCCACTGTTGCATTGTGCTGGGTGGGAAGGATAGGAGAAAAGAAAAAGAAACAGGAGGAAAAGGAAGGAAAAAATAAACAAAAATACAAAAAGTCACAAAAACACACACAAAAAAATTAAAACAGCGTCAAAATGATGGCACACAAGAAGAAACACTAATACACTAAATAAAAAAAAATGGGAAAAATGAAGTATGGGGTAGAGGATTGCAAATATCGAGGGCAGATAGAAGTGCCTTTCATGTGAGGTTTTGAACACGAGTACGCACTTCGCGTTGTGTGTGATGTCAAATGCAACAGGATCGGGCACAATGGAGAACTCCACCCGCTAGCGGAACTCTGCGTAGCAAGGCAGAGTTTTTTTGCCACTTCACAGTGTTCAGCGTAGTGCGACTCCACACACTCCACCCAAATCTATTTTAAACTGGAGAAGAACCTTGTTCCAGCTGGCAATACGATCCTCCAGACAAGCGTCCAACGTTTGAACCACTGAATCCAATAATAACTATTTTGAACAGCAGATTTGACAAATTTATGGGACTGTTTGAAAAAATGACCCTACTTGAAGCCAACCTTCAATCATTGCCCAGCTATGGCTGGTGAAACCAACACGAAATAAATTCCTTAGGAAAACTCAAGGCCAACTTGAATGAGAGAAGACAGGAATCCAAAATACTGTCAGCATAAACCTGTATATATACAATGCCTGCATTTAAAATCTTCACCTTAAATAATTAGGAAGCTGACAACACAGGGCTGCATTGCAAATGGATGGCTTTCTGAAACTGTTCGCCTCATAATCTGGCTAAGAACGCAGTGATGACACGCACTTAATACCCACTTGCACCCACCAACTTGCCAAGTATGATCTTTTTTCAGCGTTTTTAAAAGTTCGTTGCTAACTGATGTGTGCATATTATCTCCGTGAAGCAATCTCACACTGGTATCTTGTAAGAACTTTATGTTACTTACAATTTTCTTAGAGAGGCATGGGGAAAACTGCGAGTCCCCCAAAATTAATTTTGCAACATCTGTCCCATCATGTGTCCTTTTTCGAGTTAAAGAGGATGCAGTTTCAGAGCTAAAAAAGACACATTGTAAATCCCCGTAGGAAATGTTTACAACAACACAAAGAAACTGTACTTTTCAAAAACATAGTTTATTAATTGTGGACTGCAGTTTGCTTTAACATGTGATGTGTGTTTTTATTGAACTCCGTGTATTTATTCTAATTCACGAAATAATTGAAGACAAAGCATGAGCTTTGTTGATACATAGAAGGATGTAAGCCTACAAGTTACTGAATTGTACAAGGTACAAACAGTAAACATGCGCTCAAATTCCAGTTTTGCTGCTCGAATCTTTCATTTTACTGTGTCATAATCCCTAACCAGCTAATTTGAGAGGAAAGTACAGGGTCTGCAGAATAAAAAAACCTCACTCGAATATGGTTATTATTAAATACTTTTGCTTCACATTTGATAACATAAGCCATGTATACAGCGAATATCACAAGTTGGCACATCTTGAGTAACTCGCGAACTTATAGCTATGTACACATTGTTCTTATAAGCATGCTTTTATGATGTCTCTGACTTTCAATTCAAGATTGATGATGGTGAGAACTTGAAACATCCTGAGTAACTTGTGATAATATCCTAAGAGCATGGGGTATTCTTGGATGTTCATAGTAAAAACAATATATAACTTCCAATAAACGTCACTTAATGTAGCAATATCTTATGTAGTTCCCTGAGAATCTCAGAAATGCTGAAATAAATATATTTCATTTTAAATAATTTTTCGCATATATTTTCATTACATGTGTTGTCTGATTTGCATGCTGAATCTTTTCCTGACTCTGCTTGTACCATGGCTCCTACAGCTAAGCCAGACCCCTGATTCAGCTCTATTTAGTCTCTCTCTCTCTCCCTCTCTCTTTGAATTTGCTGGCTTGACCACCTTTAGGAAGAAGTGTATTTTCTGTCACACATTTTGAGGGAAAATGTTCTGACTAGGGGACCAAAACACGTCTCTTTCCTGGACCTCGAAAATCCTCAAGGGACATCTATCTGCCTTTCTTTCTGAAACCCAAGAACATGAAAACTAGCTGGCATGATGCTGTAGAGATGAAATGAGTCACAAAGCGCTCCGCGAATATAATGTACAGAGAAAAATAATCAGTAGAAGGCATGATTACAATCTGCCACGTTTTCCTTGTCTGTGCATAAAATAGACGGCATTATGGGCACCTAATCCTCAAAAGAACGCAATCAACTCTTGATGCCAAAAAGAACAGAAGTCCATGCACGCTTCTTTCTTGCATGTATATTAGTTGTGCCTTTGATGAAAACGTTTATTACATGGAAAAAAATAGTTTAATGATACTGTATAGGTTTCCAGATGTAAAACAGGCGAGCACTAAGCCAGTGTTTTCATCTGTATTCTCGAAACGACTTATTGACTGCTTTTAAGGATTGGAACTATAACTTTTACATACATACGCTTTTACAAATGACCCTAAGAAGTAGAGTGAATGTGTTTCTAATTTCTCCCCAGTCCAGATTAATAAGGGGTTTCCTCATATATTTACTTCGCATTGAGTTATTTGATCTTCAGCGTACAATATTTTACTCACGCTCTTGGCAAGTAATCGATTCTGACCTAGAGGACATTTTTATGCCAAGACATTTTCCGAACAGTAACAGTAGTGAATTGCCACAGCTTGCAATACAGTGGTATCCCTCTTGGGAGAAGGTGTCAAGCTTATGTTATATAAAGAACACATATTAATTTGGAACTAAAGGTCCACTTGTAATGAACATTTGTGTCAGTGCTCACTTTAGCAGAAATGCTGGCTAAGGTCCTATCATTTTCTCAAAACCCGCCTTTCGATCGCTTTTAATTGAGGCTTCACTGTGTAACTTAGTTACTGAAATCACGTGTTTTTACTGTAAGAAAACCTGATGCTTAGGGTCTTGGCCCTTTAGGATGCAGATAATTCAAATAACACTGAAGTGCGCTCTGTGTAACTAACAACCATGCGAAATAGAATTTCCAATGTGTGGTGTGCAGCCGCCCATTGAACCATATAGTGCAGTGGGCGTGTGTGGCAACCACGCATAACGACACGAGGGATATCATATTTTTTGTAGTCTAATTAATTGAAGCAATTGAAAAACAAAGCCCAAGTCTGGTGAGATGATTTTGTTCATTTTGCAGCTGCCACTTCACTAGCTGTGTTAGCTCCCTACACTCATTGAGCTGTTTACCGTTCGGGATATATGAGTCACTATTCTCAAGTCCTCTCTCTGACAACAAACTGCAAGACGAAGGTAAGAATTTCAAGCCCCGATTACTGCTAACTAGAAAACCACCTAAATCCCTTTCTGCTTCTGAGTACACCTGCCAGAAGCTGCCAATACAGTCCCAGAGTATAACATACCAGGGTCTGATTCACACATCCTCTCCCGCCCAACCCCATAAGGTTCGCCCATATTACAACACAACTCCCTGTATTATATATACACAATTACATCATTAATAGTGTGATGACATAATATTGTTGGTGCAAAAGAGAATGTCTAGTGCTCTCCAGGCACAGAATCCACTAGACGCTGAGAGTAACAGTCACATCAGAGATCACGTCAAGATCAGATTAATTAGGCACCATGATTTTCAGTATGCATGATGGTTGTTTACACCCCTTCTACAGGTATGCTTCCAGTTCTCAACTCCTATTTTGATTGGCACCTTCATCACCAGTGTCAGATTCTAAAGTTCACCATATTCCAGTCCTATGGTAAGCCTGCCAACCCTTCACATCTTGCATATCCCAAAAGAAAATGATCTGCTGAGTTTTCTTGGGATGGGTATCTTAACCCAATCAGTGTCAAAAACTATAATCTTCAAAGACTTCCCTATCGAACTTCACTTCTTTCGTTTGTACAGATCCTGAAACTGTAGTAAAATTACCATAAACAGCTCTTTCCCGTTCTGTTCATCCTGGTTTGAGCTTCCATTTAGCAGCTTTCCCTCTAATCGAAGTTAACTGAGGGCTTGATTTAGAGTTTGGCAGAGGGGTTACTCAGTCACAACGGTGATGGATATCCCATCCAATGAAATTAAAATCCCACAGGATAGAATGGGATTTATATTTTGGCAGACAGATATCCATCGTCGTTGTGACAGAGTAACTCCTCCGCCAAAGTCTAAATCAGCTGCTGAATATTTGGCGTCACTGAGTGAGGATTTGTACTCTACATGGATGACATAAAATATCATATAGTTAGCAAGCTCAAGCAAATTGCACTCTGCACATCAGTTTTAGGGCTCACCCGTCGAAGACCTATTGTGGATAGTACTCATACTTACAGTGGGCTTTGGGCATTTCACTGCTTACCATTGGTTTGCTTTTTTGTCTCACTGAGTGCTTCTTTTTATTCCATGGCTTTCCTTCCTCTTCTTGAGTTTGTCGCTTTTCTGTAGCACAGTTTCTTTGCAAACCTTTTGATTGGATGGCTTCCATCTTTCCAGTGCTCACATTTAGGGAACTGCTTTTTAGGTCTCACCTGAGATTGCAAGATCTTTTGTTTCTTTAACAATAATAATAAAAAGGGCTTAGTGCCCACTAATTACTTACCATTTGTTGGCTTATTCATAACTTTTATTTCCTTACTTGTAATTGATCAGCGCATGCCAATTTCACTTTCTTCATGTGTTTGTCCCTTGGCTGAAGCATGGGCCAAGTACTGATACATTTCATGATTAGGTTGCTTTGCCTGCTCATGCTTTGATTTAGGTACTTTTTGTCTTTCTCTCTTCATCGTAGCTCCCAGAGAGTAAAGTAAAGGGCACTGGGGACTAATAGAAGAGGTAGTTGGCAAGTATCTGTGGCTTGTAGTTTTATTTGTTGCTAGGAACTAAATAAAGACTGCAACGGGTATCTTCAGAGAGCACGTAGCGTTTGAAAGAGAGCCATGGTAAAGCCTTGCTGTTGTCTCGGAAAAGAGCTTCTGTCAACTTAAAAGGCCACCACCCCTTTAACGTTAGAGGATGTTACGCAGATGTTTTCTTAATGATCTCTAGTTTTAAAAATTCAAAATATTTGACAATGCGGAGACTGGCATGTTAATTTATCATAATTTTAGGTACACATTGAGAATGTATAACATGCATGCCTAACGTTTTAGAAAGTTGCTTACTATTGGTGGATCATGTAATAATCTAATTTGTTTAATTTAAAAAAAACATTTTATGTGTTCTGTTTTTAATGGACTCCGTTTGTTCTTGTCCTAGTTTGGTTTCCTAAATCACTGAGGCCCATATTTATACTTTTTGATGCAAAACTGCGCCAACGCAGTTTTGTGTCAAAAATATTAGCGCCGGCTAACGCCATTTCTGTGCGCCGTGCGGGCGTCAAATTTATACTTTGACGCACGGGGGCACAAACCACAGGTGTGAGTCATTTTATTTGACACACACCACAGTGTCACGTCGTAAAGGAAAACAATGTTAACGCGGCGGAAATGACTGTGAGCCGATTTACGACACTGCATACCGGATATGCAGCGTTTGTTGACTCAATAACGTAAAAACTCGCTGCAAACACAGCCATTTCAGCAGAGGAGAGCCACAATGGATCCAAGATGCCTGTACAGACCCCAGGAAGATGACAACAGACCAGGAACCAGCCAGGAGGACCCACACAAGACCCACGACAGCGAGAAGAAGAAAAGAAAGTGTCGCTTCAGTGCAGAGGAGCAGGAAATTCTGGTTAAAGATGTGACGGAACACCAGCACCAACTGTTTGTCACCTCAAAGTTGCCAATCAGTAGGAGAGAGGCAATATGGCAACACATTGTTGACAAGATTAACAGTGTGGCAGAAGTACGCAGAACAGTCATCGAGTGCAAGAAACACTGGCATGACTGCAAGCACAGGACCAAGGAAAAGATGGCCAGGAACAGGAAGGCAGCACTGCAGACTGGAGGTGGGAATCCAGCACCACAGGAGCCCCTGGACCACATGGAGGAGATGGTTGAAGCCGTCATCCCTGAGGAGATTGTCACAGGGATTCAAGGACAGGACAGCACAGACTACCAGGAGACAATGCACATGCAGGGTAAGTCGTATGGGGAATTAAAATGCACTAATGTTAACTGCGACCGGGGGGGGGGAATACCTACTACCCAATGCATGTAAGTTATCATATACATGGAGTGGCATGGGTAAAAGGGCAGGGTACGGGGGCATGGCCCGTTCAGAGGAAATCAAATCTGGGGCACACCATTACATAACACCAACAACTTTTCCATGCTGACATGCCAACGATGTTGCAAAGGTAAAGCCACGCCAGGAGGGAAGGGCACAACGTCAAAGTGACATCCCGTCACACGTCAGCCACTATACTCCCTACATTAACTAGGGCCCAATTAACAACCTCTAGCCATACCGACAACTGGATTGTGACATTGACAACAGTTGCCACTACCACCTCTGCTGTGTGTGCTGGTCAAGTAGCCAATGGCAGTAGCGTCCCCATGGATCATACACACCCAAATAAGAGGTTTTAGTATGACAACGTTAACAATCCCCTGAAACAAGACAAATGTTCCAGTCCTGTCAAATGTGAATGCCCATAGTTGCGGCAAACATCCGCCAATGTCATCAACATTAGGAGGTACACAGCACTAATGTCACACCCATGCTGCATATGTCAAGGTCCATCCTGTGCCTGGGTCACAATGCAACATCCCAAATGTCATGCTGCTCAGACAACAGCATTGAGGGGGAGGACACATGTGACTGGTCACTGAAATACACCTGCAGAGTCAGAGGAGGAAATAGGAGAATGCTACGACTATCAGGGCAATCCAATGTACCACAAATTCCCAACATCAGCTGTACACATTACCAATGATGACATCCATATCGTGCCATAAGAATGCTATGCATAGTATAAGCTACATTTCAACAACATATAGGTGGATGTGAAAGATCAGAGACGGGGCAGGTCCAGATTGTTAAGTGTGCTGCTAGTGCCATCAGAGCATCCACAGCCAGTTAAAGGCCTCACCATGAGAATGGAAGTAGGGGGAGGGTTGAGTAGGACAAGAAGGTGGCAATTCACTATTTGGCCAGAACCAACACCTTGAGGAGATGATGCTGACAAGTCCACAAACTGACCACAATACATGTGACATGCAGGTGGGGCATAGGCCTAGGAGAATGCCCATCTGAAAGACTGGATCAATGAACAGGAACCAAGATCACAATGTGAAAAGCATCACAAGGCAGGCATGTCACATCACAAATGCCACAACACAGACACACTAATTGTACCGTATTTCATTGCAGAGGACGATGGATCTCCTGCGGATATGCCTGTCCAGGACTACCCTGTGACATGGATGACGAGCTGACAAACATCAGCCACCAGACCCTCCAAGAGGTCCTTTGAACCCTCCAGACCGCACCTTCAGTCATAAGGAGCACAAGGAGGAACACAGATACAGCAGCCATCGCAGAGGATCCACCCACCACCCCAATTGTAAGACCTGCCAGCTCCAATACAGCTGAGGACTCTGACGACACTGGCACCAGCTTTGAGAGAACTGTAGTCGGAGTACAGTGGGAGCTGGCCAAGGAGGTGCGAGTGGGGATTCAAACAATGGCAGCCAGCCTAGAGGGGGTGCATTCGTGCATGATGTCAATTGAAGAACAGGCAGCAGCTATGCAAGGGTGAACAACTATCTTGCAGGAACTAGAAAAAAGGCTGAAGGAAATCAACACAGCTGTAATTCAGTTGACCCAACACCTACAACAGCAATCCTGTCAACTCGTGCACGAAATGCAACATTGAACCCCTCAGGGCTCACCTGGCTGCCTACCATCGTGATGTGGCTGCTATTCTTAAGAACCAGCAGATCCTCCTTGCAGCAGTACTGCCCTTAATACCCCCACAGGTAGCAGCTACTGGGATGTCTGACTCCACGTCTAAGCACACTGAGGTGTGTGTTGCCCCTTCACAACCACCACCACCAAGGGCAGAGGAGGCAACACACACATCAGAAGATGAAGACCAGGAACAGATCACCTTCACACGTAAAAGTACCCAGAAGAACTAGTCCCTGCCACATGGCCACCTATTACCAAGGTCCTGCGCTTTGTAACATGCCAGTCTTGCAACAACTGTACTCAAGCACTGTTCTGCAAACCACTGTATATCTTGTCAGCCTGCCCAGTGATTGTCTCTCACTAACTAATTGGCAAGTCCCATTCCTCTGCACTGTCTGACACTTCACCCCAGCATGTCCGATGACATGTCCTTTTGCACTTTTGTAGGATCACAATGGAAGATGTCACTATAATGGAGTCACAATCATGGACAATGTACATATAGCACTACAGCACTTTTCAATAAATAGCACTTACACCACCACTTTTTCTCTGTGTAATGTGACACATCAACCGTGCAGTAGATCACTGAATTTTGCCTCCTGTCAAATATCATAGATTGTCAATACAACTGTCCTGAAATAATGTGGGCTGATAACTATGCACAGTGGTCTGGATTCTACCATACTCTGCCCTTCCTTGGGGTAATTTCTAAGGAAAAGAGAAACTATACACCATAATGCTGTGTTGGACAGATTAACGCTTCCTCAAGGGATATCTAAACCATAAAATAGTGCCTTCAAAATGTTGCTACAAAGCACAACTAACATATGTAACGCCCACAAATATAAGCGAACACTCACCAAACTGCATGGTTGGAAGTGTATGAGTTTAAATCTAAATAAGTAATCATGCTGAACAGTGTAACAAATGATCTTTGTGAGTTATGTACACTATACTACAAGAGAGCTTACTACCACTCACGTTATAAGGGTTTCCTTGGACATGAGACTGCAGTCAGACATAACACAGTGTCCCCAATCCTAAATCTGGAAGTACTGTATGTGACATTTAAAACATACATTACGAAAATAACGCACTTTGGGATCCATAGTAACTGTGATTGGTGGTTGCAATGAATGGCCGAGTCTTTGCTAAGTAGCTTTGGGGTAGCTGCCAATGTTACAGCTCAGTTGTGATTTGTTAGCAGCATAGGACACAAAATGTAATACAAAAGGAACGCTGTTCACTCATGCCAAGGCCCTGATCTACAAGCATGCCACATACACTGTAAAGGGTTACTTACATATTTATTAAACAGTAAAAACAGAAGTGAAAACTCGGGGAAAAGCCTTACCTACCCTAATCTACTCTAACTACTCAGTACCCACAACTGTCCCTAACTAACCTAAGCTAAACTTACTTATCACATTAAACAAAACGTTCTAAACATCAACCCCCGTATGAGACGGGATACACGGAGGACTACAGATACTAACCTCAAAGATGGTGATAAAATGATATTCCACTCATGGAACAAAACAAATGATTGCCCAGCGCAACACACCTTGCTATGTGTCCAACACACAGGCTTCCATCACACATCACCAGCAAACACAACACATAACACACACATCAACACTTACTGGAGTTGTCTGGGCCCTCTAATCGAGCCACCTCGCCAACAGTGTAGGGTGCCGGTCCACCTGTACGGCATGGAAGGGAGAAATGTGCTCAATGTCTGTGCACTGTACAACAATTCCAAAGAAAATTACTATGTGTAAGATTACATCAGAAAGTAAAGCCTCTCAGACATGATGATTCTGCATCCTAAATAGAACGGCTAACATGTACATACCATGGGTCTCCACTGAGTGATACACACATATCTGCACACATGCAGTGGCCCTAACTATCATGTGGTGGCAAACATGCTCCTTCATTAGTGAGCAGACATAATCATGGAGTGTATTAGTCTCAACATGTGTATCCATGGGAGACATCCAAAGCCACTTTCCATGAGGACTGCATTACCAGTCAACCAGCCATTGTGACCATGACAAATTTATGACACACAGGTACAATGTACAGAGGGGCAGGGACAGTTGTTAGCCCTCATATTGTTCCAGTTTCTTCATTTGATGTGGCACAGCTATGATGAGTTGCACCAGCCACAGAGATATGAACCCACGTACACACCTTTGGCCAGCCATCCCTAATCGAAATGTGGCACAACAAACTCCAAATACCAGTCTAAGATGTTAGCTGAGCGCAGCTAGAACTTGTTAACTATGTGTTCAAATCCAGATCAGACATGTATCCGAAATGAAGGAGGGACACAATAATCCCTAAGATTTTTGGAATTGTGATGTTGTGGTGTATGTGTTGTTTGTACTAGAAGGTTGCTGTGCAGTGTGTATATGAGTAGGTTTCTGTACTTACCAACAAGTAGTCCATTTACATATCGTCCATCCTGGAAGTGTTGATTGATGGTACAGTGACGGAAGATGAATGAATCATGTACACTCCCAGGATACTTTGCCATGATGTTGGTGATCAATCCCTGGTGATCCACAATGGCCTGCACATTGATAGAGTGTGTGTGCTTCCTGTTGCCGTCTAGATGTTCAGTTGCAGCAGGTGGCACAAGGCGTACATGTGTGCAGTCAATGGCACCAAGGATGTGTGGAAATCCATTAATGAGGTAATGTCAGCTGTCTTGTTCTTCCTCTGACCAGTCTTAGTCAGACCACTGAGTATGTACCTTGTGAAATTGCTGGATCCTGATTGACCCTGCATCCTGTCAGCCTGACTGGCACCTGTCTGTGCATTACCCTAAAGGTTCCTTGTGGTTACATATGTATCATACTTGCTTTCCCAACCCTCACATTCCTCCGGGGGTATTTTGTCAGGTGGTTCTTCCATGCATACTGAAATAAGTTATTTAGCATAATCTGCTTATTTCTTGTACCACAATTGGGAACTTATCTCCAAATACTCAAATCATGGCCTATCCCTTGTCTGGGTCTCATGTATGCATGAGCGACAAAGTGTGACAGTCTACTATGGCCGTATGCAGGGATTGGGTATGGTGCCTCCAGCAGAACGAGCAACCTCTGATAATGTGCATGAAAAGTCCACACATGTTAGGACCCTGATAGTTCACTCGCTGATTCACATTGCTCACAACATATTGATCGGCTGTGCATGGTGAATAACTGCAAGATTGATCAACACAGAGGCTATGATGTTCCCAGATGCAGTGGGAACTTTACAGGCCAACCTGTGTACAAATGTTTTAATGACACCTGTTGGTACAAGACTCCTGAGATATGATCTCACTCAGCACACCAAGGTTGCACTGTTGACAGTCTCATAACACGTCTGCAGTGACAGGGTGGGACCATCCCCATGTGGGTTCTTATATCCTCATTGGCTTTACTGCCATTGATCTCCGAAGGATACTCAGTAGATACAGGAATAGCCACCACTGACTCAGGACTAGACCTGGACGTAACTGTGACAACATAGACCCCTAAAAATATACAGGATCAACATTGGCCCACACACATGAACCAGACACCTCTGTGCAATTGATCACTGGAAATATGTGGCCACGTGCTGCTTGGTCTGCTGGTCCGCCACTGCCACAGGAGAGTTGTGGCTCTGTCATATGACCACAACTGTGGCGTGATATTACAATTGTGGTTCACCTTTGGCTTTCCGTGTCAATAACACGGTACCCACTTAGTCTGTACATGTGCCTGACTCATGGTGGGTTCACCAACAAGTGCCTAGGAAGCAGTATCCAAACTTCCAGGACATGTGATGGACAAGTTTTGGACCATTGACATGAACAAGCGTCTGCTACCTATCCGGTGCATGCTTTGTCATTTGTGGTGTTTACGTTACCCAAAAACTAGAAAGTGCACACAGCAGATGTTGCTACATGTATGACTAACACATGTCGTCTCTCATTTCCACACTGACTTGCATCTGAGGGTTGGACACATTGACTCCACATTCATAGAAGCATATTTACAATGATGCATCTTGTGATGCTCACACAGTGGGTCAACAACAATATTAGTAGCCAATGCACACACATTGAGCCATAGGCATTGAGGTATTGTACTTATGTGTGTCACCTTGCTATCCTCTCCTGACGCCAAACATGCCCAATTTGTGCAATACAGATATGTGGGCCACACGTTTGGCCATCTAGTGCATCAGTCAAGAGTGAAAATCCTGTACATGAAATAGCAGATCATGGTCCCCAGTAGTATGATATGTCACATGTGCCCATACACCGTCATGACCAAAGTGGGTGCAATCAGCCTATCTCAGTATTGTCACAACTGTAATATAACATTAAAATGGTAAAATGACCTAACCCCAGTTTATGCCTAAAATTTTTATGCATATGCGTCAACAAATGACACACAAGCATCCAAAAATGACGCTTATGGCCGAAAAACGACGCATAATGCCCTGAAATAACCATTGCCCCTGAGCTGTATCTTCCACACTGTACCTCAGAAAATTGGTTAAGTGTAAAACTATTTCCAAACATATGGATGCGGGCTCATATCTACTCCTGTGCGTCGAAAAAAATGAAGTACAAACTGTACGTGTCAAAATATTTTGACGCATGACGATAAAAACGCCCGCCATTTAGAGCAGGAAGTGATGTAATAGGATATTGTGTTTACAGAATATGTACAGTGGGCGTACTTTCACGTTAACTTTGCAGTCTGTGATATTTCCTGACTGTGTGGCTGTGTCTCAATTTGTCTCTGTATAGTTAGTGAATTTGTCTCCTGTGTGGTCTTTTTATTGTCTTTTTGTGAATAAAAACTTGTTGTAGTATCCTGTCTGAGTGTTTTTTGTGCTCATTTGAGTTGTAAAGTATTGTCTTTGTTTTGTTGGGAGTCTGTTGTGGGTAGTGTTAGTTTGGGTATAGTTGGGCTGTGTTAGTTGTTTATTGGAAGTTTTTCCTGTTCTACTTTCTCCCTATTCTCCTTTGTTCTCCTTTATCCTCTATTTCTCTGTTGCTACAAAGATGTTGGGTAGGCCTCTTCTTGGCAAGATGGGAGAGGAGGAGCTAGGTGGATTTATATGACTGGTGTGCCATTTCCTACCCCTAATGATTGAGGCAGGTGGGCGCGTGATACAGGGGTATCACACTGAGGCACGGAGGCTCAGGTGGGCAAAGGTGTTGCATCATCTGCAACGGATTTATAGGACACCAAGAAACGACCACCAGCTAAAGCACCGCTGGGCTGACCTTATCTCCAGGGAGCAAGATCTGCTGGACCACCTGGGAATTGTGATTGGTGGCCCTGTTGGTGAGTACAAATCATGTTAATGTGCACATTTAAATGCTCTTTAGTGACATCAGCTGATTTTTACAATATCTGCCGGCAATTTTGTTGAGTGTGTGAAATGCTACTGAAACATACAGGGTCATATATCTACTTTGTTAAGGACCACAATTGCTAGCTGTTAGGAAGCAAGAGCTCCGCAAACTTACTGAATACATTTGCATTATGTAAGTTAGTGCCGCCATTGTGTCAAACAGCAACACAAATCATGAGCCAATTATGTATAGATATAGGCCACAGTTGCCTGTGAGGTATAGAAATTTTAAAATCATTTCCATCATTTGTTGACGCAACAGCTAGGCTGACTTTCGAAACACTACATGAGGCTGAAAATGAGTGCAGGCTTCACGTCAATTGATGATAGCAATGTGGCCCGAACATATGTCTCATGTCTGTCTGGTGATTGTGTAAGGAAACCGATCATGGAAATTCCAAAAATCTTAGGGATGACTGTGTCCCTCCTTCATTTCGAATACATGTCTGATCTGGATTTGAACACATAGGGAACACGTTCTAGCTGCACTCAGCCAACATATTAGTCTGGAATTTGGAGTTTGTTGTGCCACATTTCGATTAGGGATGGCTGGCCAAAGGTATGCACATGGGTTCATATCTCTATGGTTGGTGCAACTCATCATATCTGTGCCACATCAAATGAAGAAACTAACAACATGAGGGCTAACAACTGTTCCTGCCCCTCTGTACATTGTACCTGTGTGTCATAAATTTGTCATGGTCACAATGGCTGGTTGACTGGTAATGCAGTCCTCACGGAAAGTGGCTTTGGATGTCTCTCATGGATACACATGATGAGACGAATACACTCCATGATTATGTCTGCTCACTAATGAAGGAGCATGTTTGCCACCACATGATAGTTAGGGCCACTGCATGTGTGCAGACATGTGTGTATCACTCAGTGGAGACCCATGGTATGTACATGTTAGCCGTGCTAAATAGGATGCAGTATCATCATGTCTGAGAGGCTTTACTTTTTGATGTAATCTTACACATAGTAATTGTCTTTGGAATTATTGTACAGTGCTCAGACACTGAGCACATTTCTCCCTTCCATGCTTTACAGGTGGACCGCCACCCTACACTGTTGGTGAGGTAGCTCGATTAGAGGACCCAGACAACTCCAGTAAGTGTTGATGTGTGTGTTATGTGTTGTGTTTGCTGGTGATGTTTGATGGACTCCTGTGTGTTGGACCCATAGCAAGGTGTGATGCGCTGGCCAATCATTTGTTTTGTTCCATGAGTGGAATATCATTTTATCACCATCTTTGAGTTGGCCAATCCTTATCCTATTGTCTTATTTAGGTATTCTAGGTCAGTCCTTAGGCACTGCAATGTGAATAGGGATGAGTCATGTGGATAAAACGTGAATCAGAAAGAGTCACACTGGACCAAATTAGTGATTTAGTCAGCCAGTCAGACCCAAATTCTCCCAGAATGGGGCTGCCAAATACTTACCCGCAGACTTCTGCTTCGCAATTCACTAATGTACTTATTAAACTGTAGGTTAAACTTCCTAGCAGCATGTAGATCCACATGTAGTGCTACAAGTATGTGGCACTTGAGTGCAATGGCCTAGGTGTGCATGCAACTCATGGCCAGGGTTGTTCTTGCATCTCTGTGTTTGTTGTAAGTCATGGCTTACTAGAAGTAAATTATGTGGACAAAGGTCTGCATTTCCAAATATGAGTGGCAATGGGATTGGTCACAGGTTTGCTATCTCCTATTTGGAGATCCTCCTTACCTGTGGTGTGTGTGCTGAGCCAAACACATGTCCAGCTTTCCTAAGCTTCCTGGGTGTCCTTGTTGTTTGAAATTATTAGTTGTTAGTCCACTCCCATGCTCAAACACAGGCATAGGTTTGTGAATAGTGTACCTAGGACTGATGATACGAGTTTGGTACACAGACATGTAAATCAGTGAATCTTTTGTCTGAACCTGGTATACACACTCATGTTTCGCACATGAGTACTATACTGGCAAGTCCATTTACAACTTGCAGATCATGTGGCCCTAGATTTCCATCCCGTACAATGACATTTGTAGCCCTGGCAGTGGTGGAGGATGTGCAGCATGATTGTTAGCTGACAACTGCCAGAACATAGATGCCAAATTCATGGCTGTTGTTACCCATCTTGTAGGGTTTGGATGTGCTATGTGTGATAGGACCTTTGTAGGCTGGCTTGCCATGTACTTCCTCAGGGACAATCAATGATCTGTATGATGATATAAGCTGTTACAAGTACAATAGATGTATTGTCTGATTTACTTCTTGTGCCATTTCACACAATGCAGTACCTAATGTTAGATTTTCTATTTGTCTTAACAGCTGCAAATATGACACCCTTCCAGGTCAGGGAGTTTCAACGGCGGGCAATGAGGTACCAACACATACTTCAAGTCGAGTCTGGGTACCAAAAAATGGCCCGCAGATATCGCCATGAACGGGCCTCCGGAGCCTGGAGGGCATTTCCACAAGGTGGACCTTCTTTGCTCACCACAACCACCACCAGCACCACCACCACTACCACCAAGGTGGCACCACCAGCAGCTGTGACCATTGCAGGAACATCCACAGCAACTGCTCCAGGCCCAAGCACAGCACAACCTGCAGGGCAGCCCACAGCCACGGACACAACCTGGCCCCATACTTCCTCAGCTGGCACACAGACCACCCCAGCTGCAGCCATTGACCTTGCTGCTTTTGGACAAATGCAGCAAAAATTGGACTGTGTCCTTAGTAAGATGAGCCGACTGCGGCAGGAGGTGTGACAGGTCAACCGGGGGGTGCGTTTGATCAAGAGGACCCTCCGGAGGGCCAACCTGTAGATGAATAGATGGACATGATTCCCTCCCCTCCCTCAACTTTCCTGGTTCTTATACTTTGTGGGTTTAGGGGGCTTAGTGTTAGGTTAGTATAGGATGTTAGTTTAGTTAGTGCTAGTGGGTGGGGGGTCCTGAATATTTCTACAGTTTATTTTTAAGTGTGTGGGTGGGTGGGTGGGGGGCAATGTTGGGGTTCTTGTGTGCTTAAATAAAAAAATACAATTTTTTTTAAATTAAAACATAAACCCCCCCAAAAATATACATTTGTTTAGTATAGGATAGTATGTGTTTAGATTAGTATCTGTAGTCCTCCATGTGTCCCGTCTCATAAGGAGGGTGGGGGGTTGATGTTTAGAACGTTTCGTTTAATGTGATAAGTAAGTTTAGCTTAGGTTAGTTAGGGACAGTTGTGGGTAATGAGTAGTCAGAGTAGATTAGGGTAGGTAAGGCTTTTCCCCAAGTTTTGACTTCTGTTTTTACTGCTTAATGAATATGTAGGTAACCCTTTAAGGTATGTGTGACATGCTTGTAGATCAGGGCCTTGGCATGAGTGTACAGTGTTTCTTTTGTTTTACATTTTGTGTCCTATGCTGCTAACAAATCACAACTGAGCTGTAACATTGGCAGCTACCCCAAAGCTACTTAGCAAAGATTCAGCCATTCATTGCAACCACCAATCACAGTTACTTGGGATCCCAAAGTGTGTTATTTTCGTAACGTATGTTTTCAATGTCACATACAGTGTTTCCAGATTTAGGATTGGGGACACTGTGTTATGTCTGACTGCAGTCTCATGTCCAAGGAAACCCTTATAACATGAGTAGTAGTAAGCTCTTTTGTATTATAGTGTACATAACTCACATATATCATTTGTTACACTGTTCAACATGATTACTTATTTGTATGTAAACTCATACACCTCCATTCATGCAGTTTGGTGAGTGTTCGCTTATATTTGTGGGCAATGTTACATATGTTAGTTTTGCATTGTAGCAACATTTTGAAGCCACTATTTTATGGTTTAGATATCCCTTGAGGAAGCATTAATCTGTCTAACACAGCATTATGGTGTATAGTTTCTCTTTTCCTCAGAAATTACCCAGAGGAAGGGCAGAGTATGGTAGAATCCAGGCCACTGTGCATAGTTATCAGCCCACATTATTTCAGGACAGTTGTATTGACAATATATGATATTTGACAGGAGGCAAAATTCAGTGATCTATTGCACGGTTGATGTGTCACATTACACAGAGACAAAGTGGTTGTGTAAGTGCTATTTATTGAAAAGTGCTGTAGTGCTATATGTACATTGTCCATGATTGTGAGTCCATTATAGTGACATCTTCCATTGTGATCCTACAAAAGTGCTAAAGGACATGTCATTGGACATGCTGGGGTGAAGTGTCAGACAGTGCAGAGGGACAGGATTTGCCAATTAGTTAATGAGAGACAATCACTGGGCAGGCTGACAAGATAGACAGTGGTTTGCAGAACAGTGCTTGAGTACAGTTGTTGCAAGACTGGCATGTTACATAGCGCGGGACCTTGGTAATAGGTGGCCATGTGGCAGGGACTAGTGCTTCCGGGTACTTTTACTTATGAAGGTGATCTGTTCCGGGTCTTCATCTTCTGATGTCTGTGTTGCCTCCTCTGCCCTTGGTGGTGGTGGTTGTGAAGGGGCAACACACACCTCAGTGTGTGTAGACATGGAGTCAGACATCCCGGTAGCTGCTACCGGTGGGGGTCTTAAGGGCAGTACTGCTGCAAGGAGGATCTGCTAGTTCTTAAGAATAGCAGCCACATCACGATGGTAGGCAGCCAGGTGAGCCCTGAGGGGTTCAATGTTGCATTCGTGCACACGTTGACAGGATTGCTGTTGTAGGTGTTGGGTCAACTGTATTACAGCTGTGCTGATTTCCTTCAGCCTTTTTTCTAGTTCCTGCAAGATAGTTGTTCGCACTTGCATAGCTGCTGCCTGTTCTTCAGTTGACATCATGCACGAACACACATCCTCTAGGCTGGCTGCCATAGTTTGCATCCCCACCCGCACCTCCTTGGCCAGCTCCCACTGTGCTCCGACTACAGTTCTCTCAAAGCTGGTGCCAGTGTCGTCAGAGTCCTCAGATGTATTGCTGTATTGGAGCTCGCAGGTCTTACATTTGGGGTGGTGGGTGGATCCTCTGAGATGGCTGCTGTATCTATGCTCCTCCTTGTGACTGAAGGTGGGTTCTGAAGGGTTCCAAGGACCTCTTGGAGGGTCTGGTGGCTGATGTTTGTCAGCTCGTCATCCATGTCATCAGGGTAGTCCTGGACAGGCATATCCGCAGGAGATCCATCGTCCTCTGCAATGAAATACGGTACAATTAGTGTGTCTATGTTGTGGCATTTGTGATGTGACATGCCTGCCTTGTGATGCTTTTCACATTGTGATCTTGGTTCCTGGTCATTGATCCAGTCTTTCAGATGGGCATTTTCCCAGGCCTATGCCCCACCTGCATGTCACATGTATTGTGGTCAGTTTGTGGACTTGTCAGCATCATCTCCTCTAGGTGGTGGTTCTGGCCAAATAGTGAATTGACACCTTTTTGTCCTACTCAACCCTCCCCCTACTTCCATTCTCATGGTGAGGACTTTCACTGGCTGTGGCTGCTCTGATGGCACTAGCAGCACACTTAACAATCTGGACCTGCCCCAGTCTCTGATCTTTCACATCCACCTATATGTTGTTGAAATGTAGCGCATACTATGCATAGCATTCTTATGGCACGATATGGATGTCAGCATTGGTAATGTGTACAGCTGATGTTGGGAATGTGTGGTACATTGCATTGCCCTGATAGTCGTAGCAGTGTTCTATTTCCTCCTCTGACTGTGCAGGTGTATTTCAGTGACCAGTTACATGTGTCCTCCCCCTCAATGCTGTTGTCTGAGCAGTATGGCATTTGGGATGTTGCATTGTAACCCAGGCACAGGATGGACCCTGACATATGCAACATGGGTGTGACATTAGTGCTGTGTACCTCCTAATGTTGATGACATTGGCTGATGTTTGCGGCAACTATGGGCATTTACATTTGACAGGACTGGAACATTTGTCTTGTTTCAGGGGATTGTTAAAGTTGTCATCCTAAAACCTCTAATTTGGGTGTGTATGATCCATGGGGACGTTACTGCCTTTGGCTACTTGACCAGCACACACAGCAGAGGTGGTAGTGGCAGCTGTTGACAATGTCACAATCCAGTTGTCAGTATGGCTAGAGGTTGTTAATTGGGCCCTAGTTAATGTAGGGAGTATAGTGGCTGACGTGTGACGGGATGTCAGTTTGACGTTGTCCCTTCCCTCCTGGCGTGGCTTTACCTTTGCAACATCCTTGGCATGGCAGCAGACCCCCATGGAAAGGTTGTTGGTGTTGTGTAATGGTGTGCCCCAGGTTTCCTCTGAACGGGCCATGCCCCCGTGCCATGCCCCTTTACCCATGCCACTCCATATATATGATGACTTACATGCATTGTGTAACAGGTATTCCCCCCAGAGGTTGCAGTTAACATTAGTGCATTTTAATTCCCCTTGTGACTTACCCTGCATGTGCGTTGTCTCCTGGTAGTCTGCGCTGCCCTGTCCTTGAATCCCTGTGACGATCTCCTCAGGGATGACGGCTGCGACCATCTGCTCCATGTGGTCCAGGGGCTCCTGTTGTGCTGGTCTTCCACCTCCAGTCTGCAGTGCTGCCTTCCTGTTCCTGGCCATCTTTTCCTTGGTCCTGCGCTTGAAGTCATGCCAGCGTTTCTTGCACTCGATGACTGCCACACTGTTAATCTTGTCAACAATTTGTTGCCATATTGCCTCTCTCCTACTGATTGGCAACTTTGAGGTGACAAACAGTTGGTGCTGGTGTTCCGGCACCTCTTTAACCAGAATTTCCTGCTCCTCTGAAGCGACACTTTCTTTTCTTCTTCTCCCTGTCGTGGGTCTTATGTGGGTGGGTCCTCCTGGCTGGTTCCTGGTCTGTTGTCATCTTCCTGGGCTCTGTACAAGCATCTGGGAACCATTTTGGCTCTCCTCTGCTGAAATGGCTGTGTTTGCGGCGAGTTTTGACGCTATTGCATCAAAAAACACTGCATATCTGGTTTGCTGTGTCGTAAATTGCCTCACAGTCATTTCCGCCTCATTAACGTTGTTTTCCTTTACGACGTGACGCTGTGGTGTGCGTCAAATAAAATGACTCACCTGTGGTTTGTGCCGTTGTGCGTCAAAGTGTAAATTTGACGCCCGCACGGTGCACAGAAAGGGCATTAGCCGGCGGTAATATTTTTTACGCAAAACTGCGTCGGCGCAGTTTTGCATCAAAAAGTATAAATATGGGCCTATGTCTTTTAAAAGAGAAGAAGATGGCGGCAGCCAGTTCAGTGTGCTGAAAGTATGTTTTTCAAACACACAGCCTTGAAGCTGCCGATCCTCTGCACCAGAGTACATGTATACTTGTGGTCCAAATTTTTTAAATAAATTAACAATTACCATTTAAGTTGGAACCGCATAACACTAGAATTTGATTTAAAAAAACATTGTTGTTGCTTGCTCCCTCCCGACCTCAGTCTCACCCCAAAAAAAAACAAGCATTGGCAAAGCCAATAGATCTCACCTATGTGACCTAATAGCTTTGTCACTGTTTTTAGCCATGTTGCACAGCAGAGCGGCTGCTGTGCAGAATGGCTAACATTTTAAAAGAAAGCAGTATTCTGTGTCTGGCACTGGTGAGACAGTGAGGCAGGAGGAATCTAGACTCTCCATGTTGCGTCCCATTCCTCCCTCTGAGGTGCCTCCTGCCCCATCATCCTGCACTTAAAAATGCTATGGCATTGCCAGCACTGGCCGCTTTATAGCTGTTTTTAAAAAAAAACTTTCTGCCATGCTAAACAGCAGTCATGCTGTTGTGCAACATTGCCAGAAACATTGTAAATGCCAGTAGCTCACATAGGGGTGATCTGTTGGCTTTGTCAATGCTTGTTTCTTTGGTCTTCAGCATTCCCTGGCAATTCCTTTGTTTTCCTATGTTTTCCCCTGTGTGCTGCATTCCTTCTCCCATCCCCATCCCACACTCTCTGTGTTGTCCTCTAGCACCCAAAACCTTGCTTAGTCCTTCTTCCTTCTCCATCCTACTCAACTTTTCGTTCATGTATTATTTTTTTTCCTTTCTTTTGTTTCTTTTTAAATTTGAGCCCCCATGTTAGAAATTGGGTTTCTGGTTGGCAGAGTTATGCACCCTGCCCAAGCAGTCACTACAATCCTAGTCAGGGTCAGTCAGATACACACCATAAATTAATCTGTGCTCATCGTTTGGTAGCTTGGCACAGAGCAGGCAAGCTTAACTTAGGAGACAATGTGTAAAGTATTTGTGCAATTCTTCAAACCGTAACACAGTAAAAACACCACATAAAAGACTCCACACCAGGTTAGAAAATTCAATCTTCATTAAATGAACAAAACAAGACCAAAAACAACAAAAATCAAAAAGGTAGAATTTCAGATACAAATTTTTACAGAATACATTTAGTTGTAGTGCTTAGAAGCATAGAGCGCCAACGGGTCTATCTGGTCGTGCTAGACCGGATCAAATCTGAAAAGTCAGGTCAACTGCGATGGAGTGCGGGTTGGATACAGAGACCAGCCTTTGCTCACTGAAATGCTACTTGATTCTTAGATGCGTCAACATCAAAGCCGAGACACGAGAAGCAAGGGAGGCAATGTATTGTGTTGATCCCAAAGATGATGGTGATGTGATGTCCTCGATGATCACAGCAGCAGCAATGCATCGGCATTGATGTATGCAATGCATTGTCATTGATCCTTTGGATGCAGGCGATGAGTCAGTTCTGAGCCATACCAAGTCGGATATGCGTATGAAGCCGGAGATGATTTGCTGCATTGTCGATGATGTGGTGTCTGTGATCCTTGTGGAAGCAGTGATGCATTGGTGTAGAGGGAGATGCACTGGTACCGATTGAAACAACAGCACTGATTTGCAGGTTCTGCCAGTTGCAGTACTTTCTACCCACTTCCAATGGCCCAGGACTGGATTGGCACCACTTGGCAGGGCAAGATTTGCAGTAAGCAAAGTCCAGCTGCTGTTGCAGGATGATGAGAAGCCTTTGATATCCCTGAGATCTAGAACAGGGGGCAAGCCAATATGCCCTTGGAGTCACTCTGAGTTAAAGTGAGATGGGTCCAGTCCTTCCTAAGCAGGGCAGAGGGCAGCAGGGCAGTCCTTGTAGCAGCACAGCAGTCCTTCCTCCTGGCAGATTTCTTAACAGATGCAGTAGTATACTGAGTTGGTAAGGTCAAAGTTCCAGTATTTATACCCAGTTGTGCCTTTGAAGTGGGGCTGACTTCAAAGAAGGGTCTTTGAAGTATACACAGGTCCTTTCTTCCTGCCCTGGCTGCAGACTCACTAGAGGGGGGTATGCAACCCTTTGTGTGGGGGCAGGACACTGCCTATTCAGGTCTAAGTGTCAGGTCCTCTGAAAAGACAGAGATCCTTAATATTGGGAACATCTACATCAGCCTGGGATGACTCCTCGTGGCCATCAATCTTCGGCAGCCAACCCCAGCCCAACAAATCGTGCATGCAACCTAGGCTTCATCCTGGATTCATTGCTCACCATGACCCGACAAGTCAACTCAGTCGCATCCTTCTGCTTTCACACACTGTGACTTCTCTGGAACATCTACAAATGGATCCCAAAGGACTGCCGCAAAACCATAACCCATGCACTGGTTACCAGCAGACATAACTGCGGCAACACCCTCTACACGGTACCACTCAGAAGAACCTGAAGAAATTACAGCACATCTAAAACACCTCCGCCAGATTCATCCTGGGCATTCCCCGCTGCAAACACATCTACAATCACCCAAGAGACCTTCATTGGCTTCTCATCGAGAAAAGAATTAACTTAAAAATCCTCCTTCACGCTTACAAGGCCCTCCACGACCGAGGACCTGCCTCCCTCAACCACAGCATCACCTTCTATTCCCCCACCAGACCTTTCAAGTCCGCTCAACAAGCATTAGCCACCCTACCCCGCATTTGGAAGGCCCCTGCTGTTGGAAGATCCTTTGCCTAACTCATGGCAAAGAGCTGGAACACCCTGCCCCTCCACCTCAGGCAGTCACCTTTGCTACCTCAATTCTAGAAGAACCTTAAAACGGGGCTCTTCAACTGAAGCTCAGAGGACAAACCCCTCAGCACCTTGAGACCCTCATGAGTGAGTAGTTGCGATTTACAAACCCTAATTAGATTTTTCCTCCCTCCCATCCTGCTCAGGATTGCCCATCAGGATGTTAATGGTTCATCCCATCAGTCACACCTAATCTCTCTTTGTGTGTGGCTGTCTAAAAGGAATGTACAAAGTCCAGCTGTCACCCAGCCCAGACATGTACTGGAGACAGGCTGCAGGCACACAGGGCTAAGAGCAGGAAAATGCCGACTTTCTAAAAGTGGTATTTTCAAAATTGTTACAATAAATCTGACTTTACCATTAAAGGGGATTTCAATAGGTACTAAGCATGACAAATCTACTCCTTCTCAATTAGGAATTACAGCTTATTAAATGTAATAAAGAACCCACAATGTTAACCTATGAGAGGGGTAGTCCTCACAGTAGTGAAAAAACGAATTTAGGAGTTTTTCACCACAAGGCCGTGTAAAACTTAAAAGTATATGTCCTGCCTTTTAATTACATAGCACCCTGCCCTCTTGGCTATCTAGAGCCTACTTTTAAGGTTGTCCTATATGTAATAAAAGGGGAGTTTAAGGCTTTGCAAGGGGTTTAAATGCCAAATCCACATAGCGATGCTAACTGCACTTACAGGCTGTGCAATGGCAGGCCTGAGACATGTTTAAGGGCTACTTAAGTGGGTAGCACAAGCAGTGCTGCAGTTCCACTAGTAGCACTTAATATACAGGCCTTGGGCACCGGTAGTGCACTTTACTTGGAATTTAAAAGTAAATTAAATATGTAATTGTGCATATACCAGTCGAACCATGTTTAAGGGGGGGAGAGTGTTTTCACTTTAGCACTGGTCAGCTGTGGTAAATTGCTCAGAGTCCTAAGATCAACAAAAATAACCCAGCAAAAAATGTGAGGCAAGCAGGCAAAATGTTTGGTGGAAGACCACCCTGAGGATGTCAGACTCAACACCCCTCACCTTCTCCTTTCCTTCCTCCATCCTGTCCCATGATATCCTTGATGCTCTGCACTGTTTACTTTTACCTACGTCCCTACAGCTCCACCACTGCTATGTCTCTCTATCGCATCTTTTGTTAAATTATCATTTTCACTTTTTTGGGTGGCCTGGCAACTTCAATTTGGTGTTGCGCTGTTCCTCTTCTGCAAACCTATTTTTACGCATATCTGCCTTACTTATTTGTATTCATAGATCCAAGATTGGCACTCACAATCTTGGAACAGTACATAACATGTCTACATGCCGTCACCCTAGTTGCTGTAGACTCATGATGCATTTGCATACATGTGTTATGACCCAAGCACACATACATGGCATTGTTCTTCTTATTTATGCTGTATACTGTATTAGAAAAAATCACTGGAAACCTCAGTAGGTCTGTATTGTCAGCTAAAAGACGAGGACTATTGCATTTGCCAATGTTGATTCATTTTTCCACCAAACCATTCGCCTATATATTGTGAAGTGCAGTAAGTTGGTTTTTAATATTGCATTATCTTCTGGTATGCTAGCAAATACCATTGGATACATTATCTTTACATTTTAATTTAGAAAGCACTCTTCATTATGTAACACTTGACCATTACATCAATTCATCAACACCCTTTAATAAGCCTCGAAGTTCCCATCATGACATGGAAACAGCTATATCAAAAATAGGGATTTCGGCATTCTAAACTTTTTGCTCCTTGACCTTTATAGTTGTGTCCCACATTTGCATGGTAAGCTTTCACCCCAGTGATATATTAATATGTGACAAATGTTCAACACTTGGTTCAGAAACCAAGGTAAATACAGGAATCAGTAGAGTTTGTGACTATGATGAAACAGAAATACACAGTCAGTCATGTGAACTCCAAAGACAAAGTTAAATATAATGCAGTGTCTATCTGAAAATGACAGTGTGAGGAAATGCCTCCTTGCCATGGTTACCTCCTGACTTTTTGCCTTTGCTGATGCTAAGTTATGATTTGAAAGTGTGCTGAGACCCTGCTAACCAGGCCCCAGCACCAGTGTTCTTTCCCTAAACTGTACTTTTGTCTCCACAATTGGCACAACCCTGGCACCCAGGTAAGTCCCTTGTAACTGGTACCCCTGGTACCAAGGGCCCTGATGCCAGGGAAGGTCTGTAAAGGCTGCAGCATGTCTTATGCCACCCTAGGGACCCCTCACTCAGCACATGCACACTGCCTCTCAGCTTGTGTGTGCTGGTGGGGAGAAAATGACTAAGTCGACATGGCACTCCCCTCAGAGTGTCATACCAACCACACACTGCCTGTGGCATAGGTAAGTGACCCCTCTAGCAGGGCTTATAGCCCTAAGGCAGGGTGCACTATACCACAGGTGAGGGCATATGTGCATGTCCCTACAGTGTCTAAGCAAAACCTTAGACATTGTAAGTGCAGGGTAGCCATAAGAGTATATAGTCTGGGAGTTTGTCAAACACGAACTCCATAGTACCATAATGGCTACACTGAAAACTGGGAAGTTTGGTATCAAACTTCTCAGCACAATAAATGCACACTGATGCCAGTGTACAATTTATTGTAAAATGCACCCAGAGGGCATCCTAGAGATGCCCCCTGAAAAACATACCCGACTCCAAGTGTAGGCTGACCAGTTTCTGCCAGCCTGCCACACACCAGACATGTTGCTGGCCACATGGGGAGAGTGCCTTTGTCACTCTGTGGCCAGGAACAAAGCCTGTACTGGGTGGAGGTGCTTCTCACCTCCCCCTGCAGGAAATGTAACGCCTGGCAGTGAGCCTCAAAGGCTCACCCCTTTTGTTACAGCGACCCATGGCATCCCAGCTAGTGGAGATGCCCGCCCCTCCGGCCACTGCCCCCACTTTTGGCGGCAAGGCTGAAGGAGATGATGAGAAAAACAAGGAGGAGTCACCCCCCAGTCAGGACAGCCCCCAGAGCTGAGGTGACACCTGCCTTGAGAAATCCTCCATCTTGAGTTGGAGGATTCCCCCAATAGGATTAGGGATGTGCCCCCTCCCCACAGGGAGGAGGCACAAGAGGGTGTAGCCCCCTCAAGGACAGTAGCCGTTGGCTACTGCCCTCCCAGACCTAAACACACCCCTAAATTCAGTATTTAGGGGCACCCCAGAACCTAGGAAACTAGATTCCTGCAAACTTAACAAGAAAAAGGACTGCTGACCTGAAGCCCTGCAGAGAAGACGGAGACGACAACTGCTTTGGCCCCCGCCCTACCGGCCTGTTTCCCAACTTCGAAGAAAACTGCAACAGCGACGCATCCAACAGGGACCAGCGACCTCTGAAGCCTCAGAGGACTGCCCTGCACCCAAGGACCAAGAAACTCCTGTGAACAGCGTCTCTGTTAAAAAACCTGCAACTTCTTTGCAACAAAGAAGCAACTTTAAAGATTTCATGTTTCCCGCCGGAAGCGTGAGACTTCCCACTCTGCACCCGACACCCCCGGCTCGACCTGCAGAAAACCAACACCTCAGGGAGGACTCCCCCACAACTGCGAGCCCATGAGTAATGAGAGACGACCCCCCTGAGCCCCCACAGCGACGCCTGTGGAGAGAATCCAGAGGCTCCCCCGACCACGACTGCCTGTAACAAGCGACCGATGCCTGGAACCAACACTGCACCCGCAGCCCCCAGGACCTGAAGGAACCGAACTCCAGTGCAGGAGCGACCCCCAGGAGACCCTCTGCCTAGCCCAGATGGTGGCTACCCCGAGGAGCCCCCCCCTGTGCCTGCCTGCATCGTTGAAGTGACCCCCGGGTCCCTCCATTGTTTTCAATCTAAAACCCGATGCCTGTTTGCACACTGCACCCGGCCGCCCCTGTCCCGCTGAGGGTGTACTTTCTGTGCCTTCTTGTGTCCCCTCCATTGCCCTACAAAACACCCCTGATCTGCCCCCGAGGACGCAGGTACTTACCTGCTGGCAGACTGGAACCAGGGCACCCCTGTTCTCCATTCAAGGCTATGTGTTTTGGGCACCTCTTTGACCTCTGCACCTGACCGGCCCTGAGCTGCTGGTGTGGTAACTTTGAGGTTGCCTTGAACCCCCAACGGTGGGCTACCTATAACCCAACTTTGAGACTTGTAAGTATTTTACTTACCTTCAAACCTAACCTTTACTTACCTCCCCCAGGAACTGTTGATTTTTGCACTATGTCCACTTTGAAAATAGCTTATTGTCATTTTTACAAAGACTGTATGTGATATTGCTTTTATTCAAAGTTCCCAAAGTATCTAAGTGAAGTACCTTACATTTAAAGTATTAACTGTAAATCTTGAACCTGTGGTTCTTAAAATAAACTAAGAAAATATATTTTTCAATATAAAAACCTATTGGCTTGGAGTAAGACTTTGAGTGTGTGTTCCTCATTTATTGCCTGTTTGTGTACAACAGATGCTTAACACTACCCTCTGATAAGCCTACTGCTCGACCACACTACCACAAAATAAAGCATTAGAATTATCTATTTTTGCCACTATCTTTACCTCTAAGGGGAACCCTTGGACTCTGTGCACACTATTTCTTACTTTGAAATAGTATATACACAGAGCCAACTTCCTACAGACAGTATTAACAAGCAGCAAAGCAGCCAGGAAATGCATGACATATGGGAGAAGGGGTAAACACAGTCTAAAGCAATCATGCAGAACACCAAGGACCAAGTGCCGACTAGCATAGGCAGGAACCTTACACAGTGGTGTAATAGAAGGCCCCACAGCCCACATGGTGTGGGGAGCCCTGAGCTCCAGCGGACTCCCTCAGCACAGTACACTGTACAAGGGCAATGGACCCCTGTCCTGGAAGCTCCTGACTAGGTCTGGGGTGGGGGCATCCAAGTACTTTGCAGGGGGGTTCCCTCAAGTATCATTACGCCAGTGAACTTACACACAACATTGCTAGGTAATTTGACTTCCTTTATACTCTGCTTTTATTGACCTGTAACTATTAGACTTATCTTTGTGAGTGCCTAGTTCCTCCCTGCCTGTGTTCCTCTGCCAGTCTCCAAAATCTCAATTATGAACTATTGTAACACAATCTGTGCTGTTGCTTACTCAATGTTAGAGTCGCCTGCACTATGTGCAGACATTTTGGGAGATTTATGTAGGTTTATGTAAGTTTACTTAAAGGTTAGAACCAGATCTCCTATAACATAGAGGACAGAAAATTGCTAAAGTCCTAATTGTTATATAAAAATATCACACAATGTGAGATTTACATAGTTTTGACAGCATTATACTAGGCTTATCGCCACCATGCCTCACCCCACCCACAATACCCCTCTTCCAACATTCACATTTCCTTCTCCTTAACCCCCCAAACAAAAACAAATTTACACTAAATATTCACTTCCATAAAAATGCACCAACATGTACAAATGCTTGTCTGCACACAGTCGTTCTCTCTCACATACAAACATATACACTTTTCTTCACTACCTACATCACCAGATTTACCTTCATAAATTCCTTAATGCTGTAGGTGGCCCCGATCCACCTTCAGCTCTGCAGTAGCCTTGTGCAAAAGGGCAGCAACGGGGATAAGAGGAAGCCCTCATGAATGACAGCTTCTGCCTCCTCTACCAATCATCATGTGAGGGAGCGGTAAGGGGATGTCTTTGCCTGATCTAGGGCTGTTGTTTGAACTACTCCTCACTGAGGCAAATGCATATTTTGTATGAACACTAGATGTAGAAGGCGGGCTACAGGTCGATTGGACCAGGTAACTCTAAACATTTTTAACCATTTATGATATTATTTCTCATTCTCTTCCTAGCGTCTCTTCCTTGACCCTTCAGATAGCTTCCTTCCTTGGGATAAAGAAATTTGTCTTCCATTGGAAGAGCTTTACGTTTGCCATCCAGTCCCAAGTCTCTTTTGGTCTCTCAAAAATCATTACTTTGTGATCTACTGGATGAAAGAATATACATCTGTTAGACAAACCCCTTGATCTCTTTTTCACTTCCCTAATGAGCAGATGTCTTTCTGCATCGTAGATAGAGTGGAAAACAGAAGATTCAAGGGTGCATTTTATTGGCGCTTGCAAAACAGACTGTATTAGCAGAATCCCACCAATGTGCAGGTTGATAGATCAGAAAGTTATGGTAGCCATCAGGTTTATTGTACTGTTTCAGGGTTTAGACTTTGGCATATGTTTTGCTTTAGCAATAGGCGACTATAAGTCCAAAGTGATTTAAGTCATATTTGTTAAACGACTGGGCAAAAATGTTGTGATTGAGTTTTTGAGTGAAGTTTTTGCAAATAAAGGTTGCCAAGGGTTGTCATCACAGACAATGGATTAGAGTGTACTTCATCTAAAATGAAGGAAATTTTGAGACACAGGAATTGCGCATTGGAACACTAGAGAGTCTCCTCTGGAAGGAAAGGTTCTATTTTAAATCTAAAATAGGTCCTTTGGTGAATGTATCAAATCAACATTAGTAAGCCAGTTTTCCATTGAAAAATTTGAATTTACATATTGTGTGCTTATCATTCCAATCCTAGATAAAATGGATATCATGAGCTTGAAAGAGCATAAAGGTGGCACTCTTGCTGTGACAGGTCTGTTGATAAAAGAGTGAGGTTAAAGCAAACCAAAATGATGTATTAAGCCAAGTAATGGTAATTCATTGTGGCTCACAAAGTGCATGTCATGTTGTTTTGTGAAATAAAGAAATGAAGCAGTAAATATGGTCTGGAGAAAGTTACGGAGTGTGTCTCTTAAATTGATGGTCCCTGTGGCTTGAGGTAAGTGGTGCAATAAAGAACGAGTGGCTAGAGTTTTCCTTTTAGTCTAGCAAAGTGTCAACTATGGTTCAAGTGAAAGGAGCTTTAGAGTGGGTTTACTTGATGGTGACTACCAGTTATATTCGAAAATTTGAAGGTCCTTGGAGAGTGACATGGATGAAGAAACAGCTACATTGGTTTAGCCCCTTCTCTGCCAGGCCTTTTCCCCCTCAGGTACCAAGCCTTTTTCTGGCTATTTGGGGCAGTTCGAGCTTAGGCCCTCATGACTTTTTGTCCACATAAGCTACCCACGCCAAATTTGCGTCCTTCTTTTCCAACATCCTAGGGATTTTAGAGATACCCAGACTTTGTGGGTTCCTCTGAAGGAGCCCAAGAAATTAGCCAAAATACAATGTGTTTTTTTCACTGAAAATGGCATCAACAAAAGGTTTGCGGTGCTACAATCACCATCTTCCCAGCTTTAAGGCACAGACTTCAATCAGAAAATCCAACTTTTCAACACAATTTTGGCATTTTACTGGGACATACACCATTTTTACTATTTTTTGCCTCCTTCAACTTGTAACAGAAATGGGTGTGAAAGCAAGGCTGGATCCCAGAAAGCTAAACATTTCTGAAACATACACAACATTCTGAATTCAGCAAGGGGTAATTTGTGTACATCCTACAAGCTTTGCCTACAGAAAATACCAGCTGAAATAAAAAATATTGAAATTGAGGTGGAAAAAAACAGTCATTTTTCTCCCCATTTTACTCTGTAACTTTTTCCTGCGATGTCAGAGTTTCGAAAGCAATATACCGTTACGTCTGCAGGACTCTTTTGGTTGCTGAGATATAAAGGGCCTGTAGGTTCATCAAGAACCCTAGGTATCCAGAGCCAATAAATGAGCTGCACTTTGTAATTGGTTTTCATTCTATACCGGGTATACAGCAATTAATTTACTGAAATAAAAAAAGTTAAAAATAGGTATCAAGAAAACCTTTGTATTTCCAAAATGGGCACAAGATAAGGCAATGTGAAGCAGTAGTTATTTGCACATCTCTGAATTCCGGGGTGCCCATACTAGCATGTGAATTACAGGGCATTTCTCAAATAGACATCTTTTTTTACACACTGTCTTACATTTGGAAGGAAAAATGTAGAGAAAGACAAGGGGCAATAACAATTGTTCTGTTATTCTGTGTTCCCCCAAGTCTCCCGACAAAAATGGTACCTCACTTGCATAGGTAGGCCTAATGCTCACAACAGGATATACAACATGGATACATTAAATTTTACATTGAAATCTGACATGCTTTTACAAAGTGCCTAGCTGTAGATTTTGGCCTCTAGCTCAGCCAGCACCTAGGTAAACCTACCAAACCTGCACATTTCTAAAAACTAGACACCTAGGGGAATGCAAGATGCAGTGACTTGTGGGGCTCTGACCAGGTTCTGTTACCCAGAATTCTTTGCAAACCTCACAATTTGACCAAGAAAAACACTTTTTCCTCTCATTTCGGTGACAGAAAATTCTGGAATCTGAGAGGAGCCACAAATTTCCTTCCACACAGCATTCTCCCAAGTCTCCCGATAAAAATGGTACTTCACTTGTATGGTTAGGCCTAGTGCTCGCAAAAGGAAATGCCCCAAAACACTATCTGGGCACATCAAAATTATCGAACACAAAACTACCTGTTTTTTGGGGGTGGGCACCTGCATTTTTGGTCCTGGGCTCAGCAGCCATCTAGGGAAACCTACCAAACCCAGACATTTCTGAAAACTAGACAGCGAAAGGAGTCCAGGGATGTGTGATTTGCGTGGATCCCCCAATGTTTTCACACCAAGAATCCCCAGCAAACCTCAAATTAAGATAAAAAATCACTTTTTCCCCAAATTTCTGTGTAGGATCACCGCACCGGGACAAATTTTCTATCACCCAACGTTCCCCTCAGTCTCCTGGTAAAAATTATACCTCACTTGTGTAGATGGGCCAAGTGCCTGTGACAGGGAAGAGCCAAAAACATGTCGAAATTGAGGGGGGAACAAAAGCGTGTCCAAAAGGGCAGTTTGAGAAAAGAAACATTTTTAGGCTGACAAGTGTGTGGATGAGAGAATGTTGGGTGGTAGGAATTTTGTGGATTCCTGCACCTTCCGCGAAGGTTCCATCACAAAAATGTGGGAAAAATGTGTAATTTCCAGCAAAGTTGGAGGTTTGCAGGGCACTGTGGGAAAGAAAATGGTGTGGGGTGCATGTGAAGCACACCATCCTGGAATCAACCAGATGTTTCGTTTTCAGATGTGTCTGGGTCTTGTGGATTTTTCTACATGGCAGCGTCCCAAAGTCAAGAAAATGCAGCCCTCACCATTCCAAGTGGGACGATTTTGAGAGTTACCAAGCTCTCATGGCTAAAATGTAAACCCAAAACCCAAAATAATCAAATGTTCTCTTGTTTGCCTTCAGTTGGGGTGTGGGTATAACCAGGCCCATACTTGTTAGTAGCCAGCACCCCACTATTTTCAGTTTTTAAAAAAATTCCATGCCATCTAGTAGTCTTTCTGTCCCACAATGGGTGTGGGTCAGGGGTAATTGCGCCATCTGCCCACTGGTAGGCAGAACAACTTTGGCCCCATTTTTTTGGGGTGGGGGTATGGCCATACCCCCACACTCTTATTTTGAAAAAAAATCTTCCCTGGTCTCTGGTAGGCTTCCTGCCCTCCTTGGTGGCCGATGGGCCTTCCAAAAATAGGCCGTTCTGCCCCCAAGAGGGGCAGATATGGCCAACAGTAATGTGCCCCCATGGGGAGCCACCCTTGCCCAAGGGGCAGCCCCCCAAACAAAGCACACACATACACACACACCAATCCCTGGTGTCTAGTGGTTTCTGCCGCCCTTGGGGGCAGATTGGCCTAACAAAAATAGGCGGATCTGCCTCCAAGAGGGGCAGAAATGGCCCAAATACAATTTGCCCCCCAGGGGAGCGACCCTTGCCTAAGGGGTCGCTCCCCGTACATGAAAACATAAAGTAAATACAAATATATACATATATCCCTGAGTCTAAAGGTTTCTGCCTCCAGGGGGAGCAGAAAAGGCCTAAAAATATTTTGCCCCCCTGGGCAGCCGTCCTTGCCCAAGGGGCTGCTCCGCTTTTGCATTAGTATATATATTAAAAAAAAATCCCTGCAGAAATTACCTAAAAATTATTTGGCCTCCCGGGGAGCGACCCTTGCTTAAGGGGTCGCTCCTCACATGTAAAAAAAAAAAATAAACACATTTTTTTTTATCCTTGGTATCGAGGGGTTTTCTGCCCCCCCCGGGGGCAGATCGGCCTAATTATATTAGGCTGATCTGCCTCCAAGGGGGCAGAAGTGGCCTAAAAATATTGTGCCACCCCCCCGAGCAACGGCCCTTGCCCAAAGGGCCGCTCCCCATAGGAGTAAGGATATTAATTCAAAAGAACTCCCTGGTGCCTAGTGGTTTCTGCCCCCCCGGGGGCAGATCGGTCTAATTATATTAAGCAGATCTGCCCCCACGAGGGGCAGAAATGGCCCAAAAATAATATGTCCTCCCAGGGAGTGACCCCTGCCTAAGGGGTCGCTCCCCACACATAAATTTACAAAAAAAATTACAAAATTATCCCTGGTGTCTAGGGGTTTTCTCTCCCCCTGGGGGCAAATCGGCCTAATATAAATAGGGGGGCAGAAATGGCCTAAAAATTATTTGGCACCCTGGGGAACGGCTCTAGCCCAAGGGGCCACTCCCCTTATGCGAAAGTGTAATAAAAAATTCCCTGGTGTCTAGTGGTTTCTGCCCCGAGGGGGGGCATAAATGGCCCAAAAACAATTTGGCCCCCCAGGGAGCGAACCTTGCCTCAGGGGTTGCTCCCCACACATAAATGAAAAAAAAATATATATATATATATATATCCCTGGTGTCTAGGGTTTTTCTGCTCCCCCCGGGGGCAGATCGGCCTAATTATTTTAGGCCGCTCCCCTTATGCATAATTGTAATAAACAAAAAAAATCCCTGGTGCCTAGTGGTTTCTGGCCCCCCCGGGACAGATCGGCCTAATTATATTAGGCCAATCTGCCCCCAGGTGGGCAGAAATGGCCTAAAAATTATTTCCCCCCCTGGGGAGAGGCCCTTGCCCAAGGGGCTGCTCCCTCATGTCTATTTCACCCAACAAAAAAGATTCAAGGATAAAAGCATTGCGATCGGACAGCAGAAATGCTTGCAGAGACATAAAAGGAAAGGCCTTTCCTGTCATGCCTCTCATGGCCCCTCCTCCTGAGTGGAAGAGAAATCCTTTTGCATTTCTCTTCCGCATCGTGCTGGTGGGAGGTGACCTCTGATGAGGTCAACACACTCTTGCGTGCTGATGTCATCAGACGTCACTAGGTAGGGGGTCGAGGGTGGAAGGGGAAGTGATTCTCCTTCCAGCCCTGACCTGAGGGGTGGGGAGGGTGGCCTTCTGGGGAGCACTAGCTCCCCAGAGGGCCGGTAATCAGACTTAATTGTTACGTCCGTGGCACCTGAGAGGCGGTGCCTGAGAGGCGCAGCCACGGACGTAACCATTACGTCCGTGGCCCACAAGGGGTTAAGGATTTTGATAGCTGCTTTCTTTCACTCGTTCATTAGTGTCACTCTTCGGATCTGTTGACTGGGCTCTATCTAATGTTTGATTTATTTGTCATAGGTCAGATTTTGTATTTCCTTTAATATTATTTTGTTTTGGGGTCTCAGCTTTGTTTTTGTGTCTAGCTCTTTCAAGATTCGATTCCCGCTGGAACTTTGCACAGTGGCTTCTGTTTTTGTATCTATTTAGGTTGAGCTCGCAAGTGCTTTGACCTATTGTAAGTATTGTGTGCTTTTAACCACACCCACACCACACCATCACTTTCACTCGTTCGTGGGCTTGCCTTTCAAAAATCAGTTGATGTTATTGGTAAATGCTTTCAGCTTGTCCCACCTTGGTGCCGTTTTGTTACCACCTTGCAGAATGACCCTATTATATGGATAATTGCACGATTGCCAGTATAATTCAGTGTGGGTGAACTATGTTTTAATTTTGTTTCTCCCCTTCATGCTCCATGATAGCCATGGCCCTCACAGTGCTCAAGGTGCAAACAGAGTGTAAACTCCATCAGTGGTATTGGAGCGCTGGTTCACACGGTTACCCAATCAGAGCCCATTCTTTTGGTTCTCCCCTTCACACGCCATAGCTTTCCCCAAAGCACTTAAAATTGATAAATGCTTTACTAAAAACACAGAAATGTGTAAGGCGGCGCTCCCAGGACAGCGGGAGAACCAATACTACAATATGCACTGCAAGCTCGAAGACCCGACCCATAATGCTTTGCAAGCATTATTTTTCACAACATTTTTGCCCATAACTCAGCCTGTGGTGGTCCTAGGACAATGGGACCACCACCAACACGTTCAGCTCGGCGTGCTCTTTCTGTTCGGGTCATCTTCTGGGTCACCACGCTAGGTTAGTGGGGACACCAAAAAAATAACCCCTCCCACCATTCAGTTTTTAAAAAAAAAATTAAAGCTTTGTTATAGCAACAATTTTTGTTTTATAGCTTGGAGTTGTTTGTGTTCTAAAGATCTTAGTATTGTAAAAGGTCTGAAAATATGTAAGGTACTATGCCGTCTCGAAGCTAAGTATTTGGGGCAGTCTAGTACCTTATGCCATTCTCTTTACACATTGTTATGCCCTTTAGGAGCTACTTATGTGGCTACATGACCGTATTTCATAAAAATAATATTTTTATTATGGTGTTCTCTAGGGGCTGTTCTGAGCATTATAGGCAACATACTACAATATTTGCTGCACTCAGTTGTCCCATAATGCTTTGCAGGGCATTATTTCACAAAACATTTTCCTTCAGAAATCAGCATGTGGTGGTCCTAGGACAATGGGACCACCTTCAAAACATTAACCACAACCATCTTTAGGTCCCCACACTAGGTTAGTGGGGGCCAACAAAATAATAGCCCCTCCCTCAATTCAGTGTCTTTTAACCTTTCTCATGGTTGGAACCTTTGTTTTCCAGCTGACTGAAGATGTGCAATGGACTATGTCCTCTAGGGGCTATATATATTGTTACACTGCAATACTTTCAGTCATTTTCTTTTCATGTGGTTATGCCCTCTAGGGGCTAACTACATGGTAACATGACAATGGCCCTCATTACAACCCTGGCGGTCGGTGGTAAAGCAGCGGTAGTACCGCCAACAGGCCGGCGGGAAAAAAAATGGAATCACGACCATGGCGGAAACCTCCAACATAGATAGCCACTTTAACACTCCGACCACCACGGCGGCACAAACAAACAGCGCGGCGCTCACCGCCAACAGACAGGCGGAACATGTACTGCCCACCCTATCACAACCCGGCAATCCGCCACCTATTCTGGGGCGGAACCAACGCGAACAAAAACACGGCGGAAACAGGACTTGGAAGGGAAAACACTCACCTCTCCACACCCCACGAGGAACCAGGATGCCATGGAGCCAGAACTCCAGATACTCCCTGTGATGGTATTCCTGCTCCTCTATCAGGAGCACCAAAGACGGCGGGGATGACCACGGTGAGTACTGCACCTACAACACAGGGGAGGGGGGAGGAAAAAGAGAGTGACACACATACGCAACACCCCCACCCCCACCCCCACCCTCACCCACAACACCATACTCACAAATACATGCTGCAGCAACATTACATATATCCCCCCTTCAATAACGCAAGGACAAAAGGAATTGATGTGAATGAATGTAATCAATAAAAATCCGATAGTGAAATTTCTAAATTCAGTAAATACAAATATGTACACCAACCACACAAGTCCGGATATTACTCAAACATCGTCCATGGATCAGAGTCCCAAAAGGCATGGGTGATGCCCACACATGACACCAGGCTTCAAACGGAGAGAACACTGCAGGGGCATAAGAACGAAATGAAACAGGCACCTCAGGGGGAGGGGGAAGGGGGCACCTCAGCCTGATGAATGCACAACACCACTGCTGCATGAGGGGGCTTCATTCCCATTCATGCATCCTGGGGAGTGCAAAGCCACAGTCTCTCAAGTCTCTCCAGTGGGTGGTTTGCCCACTGCTTTATCCTGGTGAGTGCAAAGCCACAGTCTCTCAAGTCTCTCCAGTGGGTTGTTTGCCCACTGCTTTATCCTGGGGAGTGCAAAGCCACAGTCTCTCAAGTCTCTTCAGTGGGTGGGTTGCACACTCCTTTATCCTGGGGAGTGCAAAGCCACAGTCTCTCAAGTGGATAACAGTCTCCACTGGCTCTGGAGGAGGCTTTGTGCCCAGAGTGCTTCATCCTGCCAAGGACAGAGGTAGTGGATGCCTTTCTCCACTGGTTCTGGAGGGGGCATTGTTCCCAGAGTGCTTCAACCTGCCAAGGACAGAGGTACTGGATGCCTTTCTCCACTGGTTCTAGAGGGGGCTTTGTGCCCAGAGTGCTTCATCCTGCCAAGGACAGAGGTAGTGGATGCCATTCTCCACTGGTTCTGGAGGGGGCTTTGTGCCCAGAGTGTTTCATCCTGCCAACGACAGAGGTAGTGGATGCCTTTCTCCACTGGTTCTGGAGGGGGCTTTGTGCCCAGAGTGCTTCATCCTGCCAAGGACAGAGGTAGTGGATGCCTTTCTCCACTGAAAGTCGTGCATCATGGAAGCTTGCCAGGCTCCTGGAACTGACCACCAGCCTCGGACGACTGACCACTGGGGATGGCAACCATGTCTGCGGTGGTGCCACAGGCTCAGGATGTCGTGGGGCCACTGGCGGTGCTTGCGCCGGGGTCAGTCGCGGCGGTGCTGGCGGCGGCCTCTGGCATTGTGGCTGGCGGCGGGCTCTGTGGCGGCGGTGCTTGCGGCGGCCTCTGTGGCATTTTGGCTGGTGGCGGCCTCAGTGACTGCGGTGCTGGTGGTGGGCTCAATGACTGCGATGCTGGTGGCGGGCTCAATGACAGCGGTGCTGGTGGCGGGCTTAATGACAGCGGTGCTGGTGGCAGTGCAGGTGGCGGTGCAGGTGGGGTCTTCTCCGCCGTACAGGTTGGCGTCGGCTTGGACTGAAGGTGTGACACTGGTCCAATTGTCGGTGGCACCATGAACTCTCCTGACCTGCCCTTTATCTTCTGGTCCTTCCCCACCTTGGATGGTGGCGCTGCTGTCTTGCCACCATCCCCTTTCGTTTTCCCTGAGCCCTTGGTGGCAAGTGTTTTCTGCTTCTCCCTCCGGGATGTGGGCATCTTTTGAACTTTTGCAGGTGGTGGAATGTCCTTGGCTTCTCTCCGTGGCACACTGGAAGCCCTGTTGGTTGGCACACTCCAATATCCCGCAGTTGCTGGCACTACTGTGCCTGGTGATGTGGTGGCTGAGGGGCTGGGTTGGGACCTGGAAAGCCTGACCCTAGGGGAAGGACGGGGGGAGGTGTAGGGAAGAGGTCAATATTAGCCAGGAAAGGTTTTTTAGACACACTGGGATGGGTAGATGGAGTGGGTTTGGGAGTAGAGGAAGAGGTAGTGACTGTAGGAGGTGTACGTTTGCTGAATTTGGGTGAAGGTGCATGGGCTGGAGGCTGTTGTGAGGTGGATGGCTGTTGGGTGGGTGTGTGCCTGAGTTTGTGTACTTTGGGAGGAGGGCTCACAGACACACTGGTAGAGGACACAGGGGATGTGTGAATGGTAGTGGGGGTGGTGAGGGCACGTGAGCGGTGTGTGGTGATGGGTGTGCTGGTGATGGAGGTAGTGGCTGAAGATGTAGTGCATGCAGGTGTGAGTGGAGAGGAGACAAGGAGGGAGGAGGAGGATGTGGAGGAGGGGGACACAGTGGAGGCAGTGGATGTTGGTATGTCTGCATGGGTATGATGCTTGTGTGAGTGCCTGTGGGATGTGTGGTGCTTATGTTTGCCTGAGCCACCCTTGTGGTTGAGGTGTGTGCATGCTGGTCTGATGGTGTGCTTGGGATAGGCAGAGGTACAGGGGATTGGGACTGGGTGGAGGAGGTTGGGGGGGAGGCTGGATACAGGGACAATGGCTGCCGTGAGTGCTGAGGCCAGAGCCTGAAATGCTCTCTGTTGGGCTGCCTGGCCAGAATGAATGCCCTCCAGGTATGCATTTGTTTGTTGCAAATGCCTCTCGACACCCTGGGTGGCATTCAGAATGGTTGATTGCCCAACAGTGAGGGATCTCAGGAGCTCATTAGCCTCCTCACTGAGGGCAGCAGGGCTGACTGGGGCAGGGCCTGAGGTGCCTGGGGTGAAGGAGATGCCCACTCCTGGGTGAGCGGCCACGGGACACACGCTCAGGGGCTGCTGGGAGGGCGGTGCTGGTGCGGGGAGGCAGCTGTACCTGTTGATGCGGGGGGCACAGAGGGGCCCGCCACTGCAAGGGAGCTCCCATCAGAGGAAGAGTCGCTATCGCTGGTCTCTGCTCCTGTCCCCACCGTGGTGCTTCCCTCGCCCTCAGTCCCACTGGTGGCTTCAGACTCTGTTGTCTCACCCTCCAGGGCCAAGTGGGATGCAGCTCCCTCCTGCTCCGGTGCCACTGCTCCTCTGCCTGATGATGCTATTTCACACAAGAACAGGGAGATCACAAAAAGGGGGGGAAGACAGAAGATAGACATGTTCAGTGCATGCAATACCACTACCGTTGGCGGACACTACAGACACAGCAGCCCTCTGCACTACACCATGCACTTATAGTTCCTAGATTATTCACAGGGCCATGGGGTACAAGGCCTATGCCCAATTGCTGCACACATGAAAGTCACAGGAGCCTGACTAGGTGTAGATGGCTCTTGCCACTGGTGGGGTTGGGGTGCCACATAGCCTGCCTCACAAAGCGACTTTGCCTACAAAGATCACCCTGGCCTAGGGGAACCCACTGCCCACCTCCCCCACCCAGACATCTCGTAATGCGCGCAGTCAGATGGATGTGATAGAACTCACCCCCTTGTGGCTGCTGTGATGCCCTCAAGTGCCCATCCAACTCTGGATACGCCACTTCCAGGATCCGGAACATCAGGGGGGTCATGGTGCGGTGGGCACCCCTCCCACGTTGGGAGGCCATCCCCAGCTGGGCCTCTGCCGTCTTCTTGCTCCAGCAGCAAATGTTCTCCCATCTTTTCCGGCAGTGGGTGCTCCGTCTGTGGTGGACCCCCCCGGTCCAGACGTCCTTGGCGATGGCACGCCGAAATATCCTTCTTCTGGTGGACGCTGACCTAGAGGAATAGTACAGGGGAAAAGGTAAAACTTTAACTGTCCGGACCGTCACAGTCATTGGCCCACATTCCCACCCTTGCCCTGACGCACATACACTCACTGTCCGCTCATGCAGGGCTCAGTCCTCCCTCCATGTATCTTCCATCCACAACACTCCAAACAGGCATTGCCCATGCAGCATGCTCACATTGTACTCACCTGTTTGTCTGCAGGACCGTAGAGTAGCATGTACCGGGGGAGGACCAACTCCTCCGAAGTGAAGGCAGGGGCCCTTTCCCCAGACACATGAGCCATCGTCGTTTCTAGACCCAGGTTACAGCAGCACTTGCAGTGTAGGTCCCCTCCTGTCGAAGGTCAGGTATCAAGTGAGTGAACAGACAGAAAATGGCGGTCACGTCCGCGGCAGTGTGTACCGTCACCACCGGCGTACATCGTCATTGGCTCCTCAGACCCATAGGGTCCAATGTTAACCAATGCAGGATTGCGCTGCGGTCTTTGACCGCCTACTGCGACGGTGTAAAACACCAGCGCAGTTACCTCATATCCCCTTGTCCTACCATACAGCTCAGGCAGCCGCCATTTAAGGGGGCCACATGGCATTAATAATAACTGCGTCACACCTATCTAGGCCTTGCATACACACAGTAACAGGCACATTGCGGATTGACAAATGTGTGCTAATGACTTTTTGTAATACCTCACTGTTGGCTGACTCTCTGCTCGCTGTTCTCGTCCATAGGGCATGTCCGCTGGGGCAGGTGATGAGATGGCAGCATCCTCCGGTGTACAGACCACTGGTGGACCTGTCGACAATGGAAGTGAGACACGTAATAGTCACCTACAGACTTGATCGTGCAACAATCCTGGAACTGTGTGCCCAGTTGGAGCCAGACCTGATGTCAGCAATCTGCCATCCCACAGGGATCCCCCCTCTAGTGCAGGTCCTGTCAGTACTCCATTTCCTGGCAAGTGGGTCTTTTCAAACTACAGTGGCCATTGCATCAGGGATGTCCCAGCCTATGTTCTCCAACATGTCGTCCAGAGTGTTGTTTGCCCTGCTGAAACACATGCACAGATACATCGTGTTCCCTCAGGTGGAGGATTTGCCTACAGTGAAAGGTGACTTCTATGCCCTAGGACATAGCCCCAACATCATAGGTGCCATTGATGGGACACATGTGGCCTTGGTACCCCCCGCAGGAGTGAACAGGTGTACAGAAACTAGAAGAGCTTCCATTCTATGAATGTGCAAATGGTGTGTTTGGCCGAACAGTACATCTCCCATGTGAATGCCAAGTTTCATGGATCAGTGAATGACGCTTACATTCTGAGGAATAGCAGCATCCCTTCTGTGATGGGGCAACTCCAGAGGCACTGTGTGTGGCTAATAGGTGAGGACAAGGACCCTGTACCCTGTGAACAGTTTTCTGGGTCTGGGGTTGTCCCTAAGGGTTAGTGTGTGTCTAACAGTTGTCCCTCGACATTTGCAGGTGACTCTGGGTACCCCAACCTGTCATGGCTACTGACCCCAGTGAGAAATCCCAGGACAAGGGCAGAGGAACGCTACGATGAGGTACATGGGTGAACTAGGAGAGTGATTGAAAGGACCTTTGGCCTCCTGAAGGCCAAGTTCCGGTGCCTCCATATGACAGGTGGTTCTCTCTACTACTCACCAAAGAAGGTGTGCCAGATCATCGTGGCCTGCTGTATGCTGCACAACCTGGCTTTGTGATGACAGGTGCCTTTTCTGCAGGAGGATGGTCCAGAAGGTGGTCTTGTGGCAGTTGTGGAGCCTGTGGACAGTGAAGAAGAGGAGGCAGAAGAAGAGGATATCGACAACAGAAACAACGTTATCCAGCAATGCTTCCAGTGAGACACAGGTAAGAAGATGTCACCGCCTCACACATCTCATACAATTGTTTGAGCTAGCATAAGTATGTCACTTTCACCCAGTGTATGGACCCTGGCTTGTCACTTTGCCTTTCCATTTCACATATGTGGGTCCCACTGTATGACCTCTGCTATACCTCATGGACTAGAGCTGAGTTACATCGGTATGTTGACAATACAATCGACATTGCTATATTCCATAGACATTGCAAATACACATTTGTGAAAGCACAGACTGACTCCAGATTGTTTTGTGATTCAAGGGTGTTTATTTCAGTGCTAATTAGTGGAGGAGGTTGTAAAATGGGCAGGGGTGATGGTGGAGAAATGTCCATGGCAGAGTCCAGTCTATTTGTTTCACAGGTGCATTGTCCAAAGGGGCCTAGGAAGTGGAGCTAGGGCAGTTGATGGATGGACAGGGTGACAAGTGGGACAGAAGGATGACATTCAGGTGGGTCTCATTTCCTGGCGGGCGTCTTGGCATTGTTCTCTGTCTTTGTCCTGGATCTCAGGGACCATTTGTGGGGTGGTTCTCCATCTGCAGGGGGTGGGGTGCTGGTGTCGTGGTCCTGTGGCGGTGCCTCCTGTCCACTAGCGCCGGCGGAGGTGGTGAGCTGTTCATCATCCAGGCTAGTCTCAGGGGCCCCTTGTTGTGCCACAGTGTCACTCCTGTAGTTCACAAGGTCCTTCAGCACCCCTGCAATGGTGACCAAGGTGGTGTTGATGGACTTAAGTTCCTCCCTGATCTCCAGATACTGTTCGTCCTGCAGCCGCCAGGTCTCCTGAAAGTTGACCAGTACCGTTGCCATCATCTCCCGGGAATTATGGTATGCTCCCATGATGTTGGAGAGGGCCTCGTGGAGAGTGGGTTCCCTGGGCCTGTCCTCCCTCTGTCGCACAGCAGTCCTCCCAGTTCCCCTGTTTTCCTGTGCCTCTGTCCCTTGAACGGTGTGCCCACTGCCACTGCCCCCAGGTCCCTGATTTTCTTGGACTGGTGGGTTTGCCTTGGTTCCCTGTAGTGGTGGACACACTGCTGCTTGACGTGTCCTGCTGACAGAGGGATGGGCCCCCTGGGTGGGTGCTGTGCTGGTGTTTCCTGAGGGGGGAGGCTCTGTGGTGGCATGTGCCAGTGTCAGGGGACCCAACTGTCCCGAGGTCCCAGATGGGCCGGGCTGGTTATCTTGGACCAGTTGGACAGAGCTGCTGTCATAACTGTGGGCCTCTTCTATGGGGGGATTGGACATGTCTGGAACCTCTTGTCCAGTGACGTTGGGTAGGGGTCCTGCAGGGGTGTAAAGGAATGATTATTGCATCTGTGTGTGCCATCGTGTGCAATGGGTGGGTGACCCTGTACTCCAGTACTTGCATTCTTGTCTAGGGCCTTGTGTGATAATTGGTTTGGGGTCTGTGTGGGTATCTGTAGTGGACATGCTTTGGTGATGGGTGTCCATGCTTTGGTGTTGCATGCAGGTCTTGGTGTTGGGATGCGTGGGTTGTGATAGTGGGACATTTGTGAGGTGTTGGAGTGATGGGGGTGAGGGTGGGGTATGTGATAGCATGCAGGTAGGGTGGGGGATATAATAGTTAAGATATGACTTACCAGAGTCCACTCCTCCTTCTACTTCTGCGAGGCCCTCAGGATGCAGTATAGCCAAGACTTGGTCCTCCCATGTTGTTAGTTGTGGGGGAGGAGGTGGGGGTCTGCCACCAGTCCTCGTACTGCAATCTGGTGTATTGAGACCATGGAACGCACCTTCCCCCATAGGTTGTTCCACCTCTTCCTGATGTCATCCCGTGTTCTTGGATGCTGTCCTACTGCGTTGACCCTGTCTATGATTCTGCACCATAGCTCCATCTTCCTAGCAATGGAGGTGTGCTGCACCTGTGATCCGAATAGCTGTGGCTGTGGCGATTTCCTCCACCATGAACCTGAGCTCCTCCTCATAGAACCAGGGTATCGTTGAGGTGCCATGATGTGGTGTGGGTGATGTGTGAGGTTGTGTCGGTTGTGGTGTGTGAGGGGATATGTTTGTGTGTGTTGTCTGAGGTTTGTGGATGTTGTGTGTGTGATGGTGTTGTGAGCCTGTGGATGCTCGTGTTGTTTCTGGTGGTGTCTCTCTCTCTGGGCTTCTTTCTCAATTCTGGTCGTAAGGGTTTGTGGGTGTTGTGGGTGTGTGCTTTATATTGGATTGGGTGTGTGGGAGTGGTGTGTGTATGAGTATCAGGTGTGTGCATTTCGAATAGTCCAATGTGGTTGTGTTTTGTAAATGTGTATTGTGAGCTCGGCGGTGTGTACCGCTAATGGTTTACCGCGGTTGAAAGACCGCCACGTGGATTCGTGGGTCATGATAGTGTGGGCGTATTCCTGTTGGCGTGACGGTGTCGGTTTTGTTATCGACAGTTTATCACTGACCTTTGGTGTGGCGGACTTGTGTGGGTGTCTGGATTTTGGCAGATTCCGGGCTGTGGGTCGTAATAGCTGTAGCGGAATTCCGCCGCTGCATCGGTGTGTTGGCGGTCTTCTGCACGGTGGTAAGCAGGATCTACCGCCAATGTTGTAATGATGGCCAATGTTTCTTACAAATGCTATTTCTTTGTGGTGCCTTCTAGGGGCTGTTCTGAGCATTACAGTTTAATGCCAAACATTTATCTCTGATAAAGGTTTTTATTGAGTTTATATGATAATTGTATATGTTTTATAAATCTCTCCTTATTGCATGTATGACCGTGATTCAGGCCAACTTAACATCCGTATTACACTATGTCTGTTTGAACACTTGATATGTTTGGGAAACCCTTCTAGTTTATTTCCCTTGTTACTCCTCTGTGGCTGTCTTGTTTTGGGAGCTGTGTTAGCCAGCCAGCAACTATTATGGTGGGTTGATGAAAGTGGTATTCTGTTGAAATTAGCATGGCAGATTTAAATTAGGATGCTAAATGGCAACATTTTCATTTTTGACTGCAGATAGAGGAAGAAGGTAAATGGAGGTGCATTGGTTGTATGCAGGGCCACTGAAATTATGTGGCAGGAAAAGACCAAATTATGGCGCAGAGTTGACCAATTTATGAGGCAACAAAAGACCAGTTAAGGATTTACAACAGCAATAACTCTATCTCAAGCAAACGCGAGACCCATTGCATTGCAAGTGCTTGTTTTTCATTCTTATCAGTATTGTGTGTTCCAGCCCAGTAAGGGCCGTGGGATAGTTAAACCGCCTTGAACGAGTTCCAAGGGTGCATGTTTTGCATTTCATGCACCTCTTATATAGTACAGAGCTGCTGTGCCTACTGCGCAGAAAATCGTTCGGACTTGACTCAAACGATCCAAGCACATCACTGCATACTAGGGATAGACGACACCGCACACCAGGCATGGATAAACTGTCTGAAGACCATTTAATCTTTCGCCTTGCGGACTGGTAGCATATCCGAAACCGCTAGTCGCCAACATACGAGCATACCATGTCGTGAAGTGCAAAATAGCTTATTTTTGGCACCTAGAAATTCTCTTGAAATTGTGTTTTTGATTTATTGCTAGAAAAGGCAGAGCTGTTAGCTCTTTGGCACTGACTTGCATGCTGTAGCTTGTGAATAGCAACTGGTAATGAACTGCGTAGATGCTCGGTGACTGGCAGACGTTTACTGACAAAAGAACAAGTAATATATTTCAGAATTCGGGTGCGGAACAGTGCATCGTCAAACTTGTGCACATATATTATACTATCATGTTTAAAAAACTGTGACAACACCCGAACAATGGAACGTCAGAAAAGATATGAGAACATGTACCGTGGGTATCCCGGTTGACATAACCTATCTAGTGAAGGAATAATATGATTGATGCTGTTATTTATAGACCATGCCACTCAGGTTGGTTATCAATAAAACTATATTTGTCACAGCAGGATATGATTTCTCAAAGCATTTCAGTGCAACGCCCTTGGCAACAATTTGCACTTCTTTAGGATTCATTTTGTAATCTTAGTTGTACAAAATATCCTTTTCAGGCATCGATCTAAGTAAGAGACGTCACTTCCATATTTTAATTCCAAAATGAGATTCTGAGTATGACTGAGGGATAGAGCGCATTTTGCCTTTATTTTGTTTATTAAAATCACAGTTTACTCTTCGATCGAGTGCATTGACAACAACGTTTTACAACACAGGCATCTCACAATGACCTTACATTTTGATGGGAGTTCTCCTCTGGGAGATGACAGACAGCACACACAAGGTTGAAGGTGGGAGCAAGGAGTTTCAGAAATTGCATAGCCACAAAATATCCTCAGGGGAACCCTAGGATTTCAAAACGCAGACACTATACTACCAAGCCTGTTTCTTGTGGTTTCTCAGCAACAGAGAATAAATACTGTACAATTTTGGATTCCAAAATCAGAGGGGAAATATTTTGGTTATAATGAGCATGGTGTCTCCTAATCGAATATTCAGCGCCCTGTCCAGAAGCACAACAATTCTTTAAGACTCTGGCTAAAAATCTTTCTTTTTAATCCTTTCTTAGCCGCGATCTGCTAGTGTATGGCTAGGTAGAGCCCTGCAGCTCAGTTATGCATAGGAGTTAGAGGTTACACATTAAGGATGTTGCAAAAACTGATTGATCCAACTAAGCCTCAGCCAAAGGACCGAATGCCGCCTGGAAAGCACCTTTCAGGGCCTGTCCTCCTCTCCTGTCCAGACCTTTTCTACACAGCCCACGGTATGTCCTAAATAGGTGGCTGCTGACAAATCTGTAAGAAGGAAAATGAACTCTGATTCCTGGGGTGTAAGACACGCCCAGGCTTTGAATGAAGTCATCCCCTAATTGGGGATATAGGGATCCCAGGGAAGGATCAGTACTTGTATTAATATTGCTATAACTAACTCGAGTTCAGTTCATAAGAAGGTGGTCTAATTATGGGTGCACCAATGAAGTGCATTCTCTTAACTTGGAGCACCCTCTGATGTACAGAGCAGACACTGCTCTCTTTCATTGTATGTTTGCCTAACGGGTCTAACATCACACATTCAACATTGCTGTCTAGATATAACATATTAATATATTACTTCTTATATGGTATTGGACTTATAACCATCATCCAGGAGCTTCTTTATGTCAGCATGTGACTGTACTTTACCCACCTAATTAAGCATATAAATAAGACACATGTGAACAGATTTACTAATGCCCGACCCTAAGTAACCCAGCAAGACAACTTTGCTGCATCAAATGGAGAGGGCAGGAATGTGCAATATCTACTAAGAGATGCACATGCCTGCTCTCTCCCAGTGCTGATTCACTTGTGCCTGTATTACGGTCAAGGTTTTTTTACGCAGGAAGGGAACCTTCATACACAAAACCAGACCACTGAGACTTTTTCCTCTCAGGAGCAATAAACATATTTCTTCTTGTTACACCTCCCCTGGGAAGGCATACCATTTTGACACATTCCCAGGTTTACAGTGTTAATAGAACTGGGAATGCAACAAAACTTATAGGTGGATGCGTGGAAACACCTACATTCCACCCATGGAATACCTTCCCTGGGCACATTAGTGGATAGGAGGTCTAGCAGACACTCGCACTCCTCCTACTCTTCTTCATCACCTATGACCATCAGCATGGTCACGTCTACCCTCTCTTGGTGGGGATTCCTCGCAGTGCCAAGGTCCACCAAGAAGGTGACCTCACCCTTCTCCTCCAGAATGGGGTTGGGCCCAGTCCACTTGTCCTGGAGGACCCTGGGAGCTGCAGGCACCAACTGTCCTTGATGGTACTCAGGCATAGTCATCTTCTGGTCATATCTGAGCTTAATAAATTCTTGGCTGGCCTCCAGGTTGCTGCTAGCTCTACTATTGTACTCTGCCATGTGGGACCTCAGGCCTAGCACCTAGTCCAGCACATCCTGTTTGTGTTCCTTGCACGGCTTCTCCCAGGCTTCTCTCGCCAAAGACAATGGCCCTATTAAAGGGAGCCCAAACAGTAACTGAAAGAGGCTGAAACCATCCCCTTTCTGTAGCACCCACTGTCAACAAATAGCAGGCATGGGATAAGATGATAAGCTCAGGCTCTGCCTGAGCTTATCAGATAAGCCTATAATCATACCCTTCAGGCTCTTATTGAATCTTTCCACCAGACCTTTAGGGGCATATTTATACTCCGTTTGCGCCGGAATTCCGTCGTTTTTTTTGACGCAATTTCGATGCAAAACTAACTCAATATTTATACTTTGGCGTTAGACGCGTCTAGCGCCAAAGTCCATGGAGTTAGCGTAATTTTTTAGCGTGGACACCTACTTTGCGTTAATTATATGCAAGGTAGGCGTTCCCGTCTAAAAAATCGACTCCGAGGCATGTGCGTCGGATTTATACTCCCGGGCAAAATTCACGCCCGGGAGTGGGCGGGTCAAAAAAAATGACGTATGGCCGCTTTTGCGCCGTTTTTTAGCACCTGCAAAAGGCAGGCGTTAAGGGACCTGTGGGCTCTGAAGGAGCCCAGAGGTGCCCCCCCCATGCCCCCAGGGACACCCCCTGTCACCCTTGCCCACCCCAGGAGGACACCCAAGGCTGGAGGGACCCATCCCAGGGACATTAAGGTAAGTTCAGGTAAGTATTTTTTTTAAATTTTTTTGTGGCATAGGGGGGCCTGATTTGTGCCCCCCTACATGCCACTATGCCCAATGACCATGCCCAGGGGACAGAAGTCCCCTGGGCATGGCCATTGGGCAAGGGGGCATGACTCCTGTCTTTGCTAAGACAGGAGTCATTTCTATGGGGGTTGGGAGTCGTAAAAAATGGCGCAAATCGGGTTGAGGCGAAAAAATTGCCTCAACCTGACTTGCCCCATTTCTTGACGCCCAAGCCCCATATCCCCCTACGCCGACGCTGCCTGGTGTACGTCGTTTTTTTTAACGCACACCAGACGGCGCCGCCGGCTAACGCCGGCTAACGTCATTCAATAAATACGGCGCCCGCATGGCGCTTCAGAATGGCGTTAGCCAGCGCTAAAGTTTTTGACGCAAAACCGCGTTGGCGCAGTTTTGCGTCAAAAAGTATAAATATGGGCCTTAGTTTGGGGATGATATGGAGTGGTGAACTTTAAATAGGCAGACATAAAGTTAGTCCCCATATCTGAGACCACTTCCTCTGGAAAGCCCACTTTGGTGAAGATGCCAAGTAGGGCTATGGCCACTGTGGGAGCAGTGCCCATGGTGAGGGTTATTGCATCTGGATATCTGGTGGCATGGTCCACTACCACCAAGATATATCTAATCACTGAGGCCTTCGGTAGGTCTAAGCGACCAACAATGTAAATCCCCATGCTCTCAAAGGGAGTCCCAACCACTGGCAGCGGTACCAAGGGAGCCTGTAGATTGCACCCTGTCTTGCCTCTGGCTTGACAGGTGACACAGGAGCTGCAAAACTCCTCTACTCTTGCAGACATATTAGGCCACTAGAAATGGCTGACCAGTCTGTGCCTGGTCTTGGTCTGACCCAAATGTCCTGCTAAGGGGATGTCATGGGCCAAGGTGAAGATGAACTCTCTATTCTTCTGGGGGGGGCACCACTCTCCTGGTTGCCCCTGTTTTGGGGTCCCTGGCCACTGGTCCACTGATATCACCCTTCGCTTGCCTAGAGGCAGTCTGCCTCAGGCCCTCAATAGTGTGACAATCTCTTCATCCCTGGCACAGCTCCTCTACCAGCTCCTTGCAATTCTGCCAAGCCGGACAGATCTTGCAGAGGTGGAATCCATATATCAAGGCTAATTCTTTCTTCTCAGGGTTGGATGCCTGTGAAACCTCTTTAGCTGTTTGGGCTGGCTTACCAGACCCTTTGCCCTGTCTCCTGTTTCTGGAGGCTTGGACCATTGTTTCAGGGTCCAACATGCCTCTGATGTACGATCTGTGACTTAGTCAAAGCACACACCCACTTAGGGAGGCCCAGCATCTGAGCATTAACCTGCCTTTCACCACCTGACCATTCACAACCTTCAAAATCATTTCCCAGTAGGCATTCTACTGGGAGGGCTGGGGACACAACTACCTTCTTAGGACCAGTCACACATCCCCATTCCAAGCTCACTTTTGGTTTGGGATGGAGTTTTGCTGTGCTGTCTGCATAGGTAATCTGGTGGAATACATCAGGTAGGATCTGCTCTGGAGAAACCAGTTTGCCCATCAGCATGGTAACACTGGCTCCTGTATCCCTCAGGGCCTCAGCCGCCTTGATCTTAGGCATTTACCTGTACTTCCCCATGCTTGGAGGTAAGAATGGCAGACTTGCAATATCACCCCACCAACGGAAGCCAATGTCACCTCGGCATACACTTTCTCCACCTACACTAGCAATCCCTAGGGACTGCCCAATGGGGAAGAGTTTTTTGTGCAGACTGCATCTCCCCTTTTGTGTCCTGCCTGCAAGCAGTCAAACCACTTACCTTCCTTTGTAATTCATGCATACCATTTTCCCTTGAAAGTGTAGTGGCTCGGGGAACCCCCTCCTTGAGCAGATGTTTGAGGACCTTTTGGGTACTCTTTCTGTTTTTTATCTGAGTTTTCCCAGGGCTTTCCCATGGGACGGGACCTGTCCTTGTTTTTTCTGATCACCTCTCTAGTTCTCCTTGGTCAGCCTGGTGCGAACCCACTAATCTGCTGTCTTACCCAGTTCCCTGGGACTAGACAGCATAGAGTCAACTAGATACTTGTGTAACTTCTCTGAGGGACAATTAGCCAGTATGTGCTTCTTCATGAGCAATTTGTATAGCCCCTCATCCAGTCCTCTGGTTCCTTGACGGACAGATCTACAAGGTCGATCTCATATTTGGTACTGGCTTTCTGGGTGTCCCTAAACTTCATCCTGTACTGCTCAGGGGGGAGACAAACCTTCTGATGAAGATCTGCTTCATGTGGAGATATGATTCAGCCTAATCTCCTTCTAAGGTCAAGAGCCTATCTCTCTCGGCTACTGGAATCAGTTACCACAGGAGTGAACCCCAGTATTGAGAGCTCACCTTCCTCATCTTAAGGGCCCTCTCAAAGACTGTCAGCCATTTATCTATGTCATCATCTTCCTGATACTTAGGTACAAACCCCTTGGGTAGTTTAGGGTCAAACCCAATGATCCCAACACTTCTGTCTTCTCTTCTTCACAGCTCTGTCTTCCTTTGTACCACCCCTTGTGGTTCTCCTCTACTCATGTGCCCACTTTGTTTTGGCCAGGGCCACCTTCTCGTCCTCTAGTGCTATGTCATCTAGGATGGCCTCTAAATTCTCTCCCTGAGGGACAGTCCTGCTTCTCCTGTGGGGGATTCTCTCCTGCCACAAGCTCTAGGCAGGGCGTGGTCATTGTGTGGGTAGGTTCAGGTCCCTCATCACTGAGATCTAGGAGAGCTTTCTAGTAGTGGGGGGTGCTGGTAATCCCCTAGCCTTACACAAGCCCCTAAGCTCTGCTCTGTAAGAGTGGGTAGGCAGCCAGATTGAGCTCTGTGGTGTCTTTTAGTTTTGGGTAAGAAAAACTTTGTAAAAATTGAGGTAGAGTAATGTAGAAAAAAGATATTTAATGAACATTAGTCCAAATTAAAAATCAAAAACAATGATTGCACCAGGTCAATTTAGAGGATTTTTAATTGTCCAACTTAAATTTTGAACTGTGTTACTAAACACAAATGCTGGATCTTATCACTGTGCACCACATGTAGAAAGTGGATTATTAGTAGATGCAGGTAAGCACCTTTAGCTAGTAATAATGCCACAATCACTAATAGGGTCACGTTGAGTCTCAATAAATTAATCCTTGCTCAACCCTTGGTAGCATGGCAATGAGCAGTCAAGCTTAACTTGGGAGATAGGTAACTGTAAAGCACTTAATATCACCAAAACAGGAAATAAGTGCCAGCAGGAATCCGTTATAAAGGCAGTGTTAGAGGGGGAAGACTTACCAGAAATCAAATGCTGTTCCCCACACTCTACTGTACCTGTAATAGAAATAAAGAATAGAGCCTTACTTTTTCAGGGAACAGAAGACGAAAAGGACATAGAAAAGGAAGAAGGACAAGAAAACGTAGAAAACAGAACAGCAACAGAAGGAAGGAAATACTATGGAGAATCCGGAAGTGAGGAAGCAGAGCAAGATCGGAGGAAGAAGGTGAAGCAAAGCTATCGAGCAAGGCAGAGAAGCGTGAAATAAAATACCGGACTGGGCAATCTGACACCAGGAGGCTCAAGAGAGTCCAAGGAACAGATGTGGACAACTGACAGCCACCTAGTTGAATTGGACCACACAGGACTGCCAAAAACAAACTTCCCGAAAACCCATTTGCCACAAGTAGCTGGTTGGAGAGATCTCCAGAACCTCACTGGGTTAACGCAATCACCTGCCACACTCTAGGAGGAGCGTGGCTTTCTCAGGTGCGTGTAAGGTTTGGCTGTAACGTTTGGAATTTTGAAATCATTTGACCCTCTTTGACAAGAAAAAACAAATGTGGAACAGTGGATACTTTGATTAGACTTTTTATGGTGTGATGGTTTATCATTATTTATGTTTGTCTATTACATGTGACGATTCAAGCCTGGAAGGGAAAGGGGAAACAAGACAGGAGGTGGGAAGGCACAACAGGGTAAAAGGATGCTGAGTACGTAAAAATGTATGTCATTTTTCCTGTACTGGAAGAATGTCCCAGACTGGGAGAGTAGTTATGTGAAAGCTTAACGATAATGTGAGAGTGGGTCACTGCTAAAACTCTAAGTTTATAAGTTCACTTTTATTATATTTTGTTTTATGCATTAGTTTCCTGAGCAGTACTTGAAGCTTTAAAAATTGTTGATTAATAGAATCAGTGCTTATACTGAGCCTTTTAAGAGATAAAAGGGTACGAGCAGGATACAGCTAGGCAAGAAAGCCAAAAAGTGGAACTGTAGAAAAAGGATATTGGAGGCCCCAATGAAGGGAAGTAGAGAAATGTGCCATAGAGAGCTCATAGAATAATAGGATACTTTACAAAATGGGAATGCCTTAACCATCCTTTTTTGTTTCCAAGGATACTGGTTGGAAGGACCAGAAGCTGTAAGTAAAGATGAGAGAGAATATCTTCAACCAACAGAAATATAATTTGTTCAAAGGGACATAGAAACTCATCTATGTACAAGAGACCTCATTAAATGCTGTATTTTTTATGTTCAATGATAAAACCAGCAATACAAATAAAACACTTAAGAAGCACTAAACAGTGGAAGCTGTTGTGGTATTCATTAGCCCACTCACATTTAAGACAATGAGTAAAATATACATCACATTAAAAAACCCAAAATCAATTTAGAAAAATAGACAGAATGACAGCAAAATGATAAATATTAAATGTAGGGAACTTAAGATATGAGGTTGTAAAGATTAAATATAAAAATGTGCATTCAGGGATTAACAAACACACAGCACCAACCACACCTATCTGGCCGCTGTGAACCAGGAGAAAGTCAAAGTTTTAGGCCAACTGTAATGGAACACAGGTCACACAGATTAAGTGGTAGGTCCCAGTAAATATTTTACCTTTGCACTTAGACACTTTTTTGGAGCTTTTCTTCTCAACGTCAAGCAATCCGGTCCTTGAAGACAGAGTTTACTTTGATGATGGCAGCTGACTTCAGCGCAATGCATTGGTGGGTCTCAGAGGCCTTTGCCCTTGGTTCCGACAATGGCGAGCTACGGATATTTCAGCAGGGCAAACCAGTGAGGTCAGGCCGACTTGTAGTTCGATGACGGCAGGTTGACTCTCGACATTGAGCGGGTCTTCTTGGTGAGCTTTTCACCAAAACCTTTACAAAAAGCTCCCAAACTTTCAGATCTTCACTTGAAAGGTTTCCTGAGGGCCACAAAGAATGCAGCAGCACAAACAAAGGCTTCAGAAGCTGTGGTTTGTCTCTTTGGGTCTGGAACTCAATCTCCCACGGTGCACCTGGTCAGTTGAGGAAAATCAGGGTGAAGCTGGGCAGCCGCAGTAGTGTTTTCAGTGGATGTTGCAGGTGTCTTTTTCCAGCACTTTCCTAACTTTTGCTTCTCAGGGGGTCCACTTATTTTCCTTTAAGACAGACACATTCCTTTCTTGTTTTGAGCCTTGTGAGTGTAGCAGGTACAGTCATTCTGAGTGCAAACCTTCTGTGGTGCAGTCCAGGGGTCAGCAGGGAACTCTTTCTTCTCCAGATGTTTCAGGCAGGGATCCTGAGGAGCTCCTGCAGCTCGGCCATATTTACCCTCCATTCCAGGCTGACAAGAGGAGGGGACACCTCAACCAATAGGGGTAAAGTTGCCTCCCTCTGCTGTGACCACTTCCTGGCATATTTTGACCCAGAATTCACTATTCTCCAAAAATCAAAATGGATAAATTCTCTCCTTGGGTGTGGCTGACTTTTCCCCACACTTCCCTTTCAGCCCCTCTCTAAATCTAATAAGGAGAACTCCCATTTGGCTGGGGATCACAGAAATAGGGACTAGCCTGGGTCCTGGAACATCTGTGCTTCGACTTTTGAAGTCCAGTTTATCTCCCCGGCCCACTAACTGCCCTGGCTTCTCCACAAAGCACATCTCTTCTCACCAAGGGACTGTATTGTTTCAGCCCAAGGCCTCTTCATGCCTACTCAGGGAGATGCATGGCCTACACTGTAAAAGGCTGACCAATCAGAAGAGGCTGCTACAGGGCTGCTTTAAGTATCTTCAGGATAGCAAATTCTGAAACTTATTTCCTGCAATAGTTACAATAAATCTGACCTTGGCAAGTTGTTGGATTTTTTTTGTAACTATTATTTTGATTCTTTGAAATTCTGTTGCTAGCTAACTCCAATCAAAATGTAGACTTTTTTGTTAGGGTTTAATGAAACCTGCCCCAGTTAGCCTATGAGGCTAGCAGTACAACAATGGGCAAAACAACTTTGGCTGTTTTTCCCTACCAGGGAATATAAAACATATTATATATTGTCCCTGCTTTCTATAACAATGCACTCTACCCTTGAGGATCTGGAACACAGCTTAGGGGTGACTTACATGTAATAAAAAGGTACCTTTGGACTTTGGAAGTAGTTTTAATTCCAAAGTCGAAGTCAGACAGTTTTATTTTAAAGCCAACCTGCGAGGCAGGCCTGGCTTTAAAATGACACCAGAATCCACAACAGTGCACACTTAGGTTTATTAAGTATGCTGTGGTGCCGAAACCTACATGTCCTACCATATATTAGGGACATACATGTAGGTTGTCTTGCCCACTTAGAATTATACCAGTTACTGTATACCTTTAGAGGACAGAGCACTGTTCGTGGGTCCGGGAAGCAGATCCGAGCTCACATTTAGAGTCAGAAACCACCAGCATCAGTCAAAAGTTGGGGTGATCATGGCAAACAGGATGACTTTCTTAAACTTAATAGCAAGACTGGAATGAGCATGATCTGTGAAGCTTTAACCCGCCAGGTTTGATAAGTTGTAACAACTAAGCAAGTGGGATACCTAGAATCCCTCATGAAAGGATAATTGATGTGCAGATGGGCTCCTTTACACATGGCCATAGGTGCCAAGCCAGGTTTGGTGAAATAGGTAATTGCTTGAGAAAATTGAAGCACAAAAGACAAATGGTAGTCTCACTCTACATGGTAAGGGTGTTAATGCCTTCCATATTTGGGGCTTTTGCCAGTTTGAGCTGCTTCCTCCAAAGGCTGCATATTGAATGAATGCCCCAGCACCATTCTTGAGGTGTACAAAGAAGAAGAGAAAAAGTGGTGAAGAATCCCCAAGATTACTTTGCATGTGCCCTATCTGGTGTCCTTTCAGAAGCACAACAGTGTGTAAAGGAAGACATTCATATTGATGGTGTCTGATTGTGTGCAGGATGTGTCCAGAAAAGGCTTACTCTGCATATAGTGTTGAAAATGTGTCCTTCCTGCAGGGTCTCCCCACATTTGTTTGCCTTTTTGCTGAACCCTGTCCTTGCTAAACTCTGTGCACTTTACCCCTGCAAATCATTTGTAAATGATTGTGCTGTGCTCCTTTTTCAGCATGATAAGAATTGTATACTTCTGGTAGGCATATGTAACTCACATTTAAGTTAATGTATTTGATTCCAAGGTAGAGCCAGGGCCTGTAAGTTGAATGTCACAAGCGGACTGCAGCATCCATTGTGCCATTGCCTACAGTGATGATGCAAACATGACTGCAGGCTTGCCACTAGTAGACCAGTCTACCACGACCATTGACTAACCCCCTTTGACAGAGTTTGTTAGGGTACAGTGACTGTCTGCAACTGTATTTTAGTCTTAGATGTGGGAGGAAACTAGGATTTCCATAGTGCATACTCCACAAACCCCCCATTCTACGAGCCCAGGTTTAATGTGGCCCACCATGTTCATAATACCCAAACTGGTTAGGGGTAGCATCAGAAACCTTTACCCCATTGGTTACCTTTACCCCAGGTACTTTGTGCTTGCAAGAGACACTTGTTGCTTTTTAAAGATTAAAGTATTTTGTTTTATCATTTTCTAAAGTGATGTTTCAACGTGTACTTATCAAATCTTGATCGTTTTGATCTACATCTATCCCGATAAATATTCTACATTTTCCTAAACACTGTGGGGTGTATTTTTGTGGTGGTATACTGTGTTATTGAATGATTTATTGCACAAATACTTTACACATTGCCTTCTAAGTTAAGCCTGACTGCTCAGTGCTAAGCTACCAAAGGGTGGACACAGGATAATTTGCATTGTGTTTGACTTACCCTGGCTAGAGTGAGGGTCCTTGCTTGGACAGGGGGTCCCCTGACTGCCAACCAAAGACCCCATTTCTAACACATACCGTACCACATATACATATGAGGTACAACCAGCTCTAAATATAAACTGCCATGCTACGTGACATACCCGTTGCAAGCCCTAACAACAACTTGCTCCTTTAATCTTTTTCATCAGATCAAGATTATGGCATATAGCCATGGATAATGACCCCATTTCCCCACCCCAGCAGCAGAGGGTGCATATAATGAGGGACATCGTAGGACACGGACTATTGTGTAGAGGACATTTGGCATCCTGAAGTCAAGATTCAGGTGCCTGTACATCACAGGAGTCAGCTTCTTTTATGCCCCACACATTGTCTGCAAGATAATCTTGACATGTGCCATCCTTGATAACATATGTGTGCAGATGAACGTCCCCTTATATGAGCAGGATGATGACCTGCCTGAGAAAGAAGAGGAGGAGGCTGGAAAATAAAATGAGGGGGAACAGCACAACACACCTGCTGGGATAAGCCACAGACTGCACATCATTGTTTTTTTGTCAATAAACACCTCACTCATTCACACAATCCAGCTTTGGTGTCTTCAGTCTCTAAAACATATACCTCAGAGAGGTCAACGTCAGAGAGCATGTCACTAACACTAATCTGAAGATTATTGTAGCAACATCACATGTGAAGGGTAAAAGTGAACTGCTACCATCACACATCACAATTAGCCGTATCACTTGAATGTGACAGCTGAAGGACACAGTCTACGGACCACAACATATTACTGTGACTTACACGTACTTTGAACTGACACATCTGTGGAATGCACATCAGAATGGATGAGAACATATGCAGCTAGGACTGCAGGTCCACCACAAAAAAAATATTATTACAATGCAAAATGTAATGATTTTCAACTGTATATTGCGTTCAATACATGATATGGTTGGGATGAAGGCACAGTGTGTCAATCACAGTATGTACCAAATATGTACACAAGTCATACATATGTGTGGTCCATGCACAAGTCATCCATATACTCAAGATCAACATATGGAGACAGTTGTCGGGTAACATTTGCCAGATTTCATTGATTAGACATCATCAACAATGCCTGAGCTGTGTATGTTGTCGGAAATGTGAATCTCTGTAAGACAACTATACACAGGATACAAATGAACACAATTCAGTACTGACTGCCATACATATGTGGATACACTGTTGCCACACATACATACATATGCATGACGTGAATACATTTGCATGCTGTTGAGTCTGTAACACACACATTGGTGTAACAGACTAATCACACCCAAATCACATTGTTCCATGGACTACCACATATGGCCATACAAAAAATGCCATACTGCAGCCAATCCCATTCAATTTGTGTGTTGATACAGGGTGCATCCATTAACAATGGACAAAATCACGCAATCAGGAATAGAGTTAAACAAAATTACGCAAATGCGTAGAAAACATCAGCAAACACAAAGTATATGACCCAGGGGCCCTTAGCGTGATTTCCACCTTCGCACTCATCGCAATCCTGATTTACTGTGAAATTGACGCATAATGGTAATGTGTCAATATAAAAAGACTTGCCTAAGTCATGCATTAGAAATACTCACGGAAATATCAGATGCGTCAAAAAAATATACGCATTACAGAAAAGGTCACACAAGGGGACAGAAAGGGATGTAATTGGATATCCTGTTTACAGGCATGGTACAATGGGTGTACTTTCACATTCCCTTTACAGTCTGTGCCTCCTTTGACTGTGTGGTTGTGTCTTGGAGTTGGTGGTGTCTTATTATTCTGTTTTATATCGTGTGGTGTCTGTTGTATTTGATTGTTATTTGTCCCTGTGTCTGAGAATGTGTGTTTTTTGTATTTTTCCGTATACATGTGCTGTGGGGTGTCTGTCTGGGTTAGTTTTATAGGAGGGTTAGTTGGGATTGTTAGATTTTAGGTGTTAAGTTTCCTTTACTTACTTCTGTTTATTACTACCATTAGTTCTCATTTTCAACCTGTACCCCAGTGCAATGTCTGGTAGGGGGAGGCAGACTAGAATGGGGAAGGAGGAGCTGGGAGGTGTTGTGTGGCTGGTAGCCCACTATCTCCAATTAATGTTGGAGATGGGTGGCAGTGTGATGCAGGGCTACTGGACGAGGGTGACGCGGCTGCGGTGGGGCAAGGTGCTCCACCACCTGAAGAGGGTGTACCACAGCAGCCGCAATGACCACCAGCTCAAGCATCGCTGGGCTGATCTGGTAGCCAGGGAGCAGGATATTGTGAACTATCTTGGTGTGGTGATCTGTGACCCTGTTGGTGAGTCTCCTATTGGCAAACTATTCACTGTTCACCGCACTTGTATGACAGTAGCAGATGTGTTGGCGTGCTGCATACAATGCTTGTGGACAGGTTGCATTCAACTATAATGAAGTGTCACTGGGGGTTATTACAACTTTGGAGGAGGTGTTAATCCGTCCCAAAAGTGACAGATATACCACCAGCCGTATTACGAGTTCCATAGGATATAATGGACTCGTAATACGGCTTCAACCAACAGAAATATAATTTGTTCGAAGGGACATAGAAACTCGTCTATGTACAAGAGACCTCATTAAATGCTGTATTTTTAATGTTCAATGATAAAACCAGCAATACAAATAAAACACTTAAGAAGCACTAAACAGTGGAAGCTGTTGTGGTATTCATTAGCCCACTCACATTTAAGACAATGAGTAAAATATACATCACATTAAAAAAAACAAAATCGATTTAGAAAAATAGACAAAATGACAGCAAAATGATAAATATTAAATGTAGGGAACTTGAGATATGAGGTTGTAAAGATTAAATATAAAAATGTGCATTCAGGGACCAACAAACACAAAGCACCAACCACACCTATCTGGGCACTGTGAACCAGGAGAAAGTCAAAGTTTTAGGCAACTGTAATGGAACACAGGTCACACAGATTAAGTGGTAGGTCCCAGTAAATATTTTACCTTTGCACTTAGTCACTTCTTTGGAGCTTTTCTTCTCAACGTCAAGCAATCCGGTCCTTGAAGACAGAGTTTACTTTGATGATGGCAGCTGACTTCAGCGCAATGCATTGGTGGGTCTCAGAGGCCTTTGCCCTTGGTTCCGACAATGGCGAGCTACGGATATTTCAGCAGGGCAAACCAGTGAGGTCAGGCCGACTTGTAGTTCGATGGCGGCAGGTTGACTCTCGACATTGAGCGGGTCTTCTTCGTGAGCTTTTCACCAAAACCTTTACAAAAAGCTCCCAAACTTTCACATCTTCACCTGAAAGGTTTCCTGAGGGCCACAAAGAATGCAGCAGCACAAACAAAGGCTTCAGAAGCTGTGGTTTGTCTCTTTGGGTCTGGAACTCAATCTCCCACGGTGCACCTGGTCAGTTGAGGAAAATCAGGGTGAAGCTGGGCAGCTGCAGTAGTGTTTTAAGTGGATGTTGCAGGTGTCTTCTTCCAGCACTTTCCTAACTTTTGCTGCTCACGGGGTCCACTTATTTTCCTTTAAGACAGACACATTCCTTTCTTGTTTTGAGCCTTGTGAGTGTAGCAGGTACAGTCATTCTGAGTGCACACCTTCTGTGGTGCAGTCCAGGGGTCAGCAGGGAACTCTTTCTTCTCCAGATGTTTCAGGCAGGGATCCTGAGGAGCTCCTGCAGCTCGGCCATATTTACCCTCCATTCCAGGCTGACAAGAGGAGGGGACACCTCAACCAATAGGGGTAAAGTTGCCTCCCTCTGCTGTTACCATTTCCTGGCATATTTTGACCAAGAATTCACTATTCTCCAAACATCAAAATGGATAAATTCTCTCCTTGGGTGTGGCTGACTTTTCCCTACACTCCCCTTTCAGCCCCTCTCTAAATCTAATAAGGAGAACTCCCATTTGGCTGGGGATCACAGAAATAGGGGCTAGCCTGGGTCCTGGAACATCTGTGCTTTGACTTTTGAAGTCCAGTTTATCTCCCCGGCCCACTAACTGCCCTGGCTTCTCCAGAAAGCACATCTCTTCTCACCAAGGGACTGTATTGTTTCAGCCCAAGGCCTCTTCATGCCTACTCAGGGAGCTGCATGGCCTACACTGTAAAAGGCTGACCAATCAGAAGAGGCTGCTACAGGGCTGCTTTAAGTATCTTCAGGATAGCAAATTCTGAAACTTATTTCCTGCAATAGTTACAATAAATCTGACCTTGGCAAGTTGTTGCATTTTTCTTGTAACTATTATTTTGATTCTTTGAAATTCTGTTGCTAGCTAACTCCAATCAAAATGTAAACTTTTATGTTAGGGTTTAATGAAACCTGCCCCTGTTAGCCTATGGGGCTAGCAGTACAACAATGGGCAAAACAACTTTGGCTGTTTTTCCCTACCAGGGAATATAAAACATATTATATATTGTCCCTGCTTTTTATAACAATGCACTCTACTTTTGAGGATCTGGAACACAGCTTAGGGGTGACTTACATGTAATTAAAAGGTACTTTTGGACTTTGGAAGTAATTTTAATTCCAAAGTCGAAGTCAGACACAATTTTATTTTAAAGCCAGCCTGAGAGGCAGGCTTGGCTTTAAAATGACAGCAGAATCCACAACAGTGCACACTTAGGTTTATTAAGTATGCTGTGGTGCCGAAACCTACATGTTCTACCATATATTAGGGACATACATGTAGGTTGTCTTGCCCACTTAGAATTATACCAGTTACTGTATACCTTTAGAGGACAGAGCACTGTTCGTGGGCCCGGGAAGCAGATCCCAGCTCACATTTAGAGTCAGAAACCACCAGCATCAGTCAAAAGTTGGGGTGATCATGGCAAACAGGATGACTTTCTTAAACTTTATAGTAAGACTGGAATGAGCATTATCTGTGAAGCTTTAACCCGCCAGGTTTGATAAGTTGTAACAACTAAGTAAGTGGGATACCTAGAATCCCTCATGAAAGGGTAATTGATGTGCAGATGGGCTCCTTTACACATGGCCATAGGTGCCAAGCCAGGTTTGGTGAAATAGGTAATTGCTTGAGAAAATTGAAGCACAAAAGACAAATGGTAGTCTCACTCTACATAGTAAGGGTGTTAAGGCCTTCCATATTTGGGGCTTTTGCCAGTTTGAGCTGCTTCCTCCAAAGGCTGCATATTGAATGAATGCCCCAGCACCATTCCTGAGGTGTACAAAGAAGAAGAGAAAAAGTGGTGAAGAATCCCCAAGATTACTTTGCATGTGCCCTATCTGGTGTCCTCTCAGAAGCACAACAGTGTCTAAAGGAAGACATTCATATTGATGGTGTCTGACTGTGTGTAGGATGTGTCCAGAAAAGGCTTACTCTTCATATAGTGTTGAAAATGTGTCCTTCCTGCAGGGTCTCCCCACATTTGTTTGCCTTTTTGCTGAACCCTGTTCTTGCTAAACTCTGTGCACTTTACCCCTGCAAACCATTTGTAAATGATTGTGCTGTGCTCCTTTTTCAGCTTGATAAGAATTGTATACTTCTGATAGGCATATGTATCTCACATTTAAGTTAATGTATTTGATTCCAAGGTAGAGCCAAGGCCTGTAAGTTGAATGTCACAAGCGGACTGCAGCATCCATTGTGCCATTGCCTACAGTGATGATGCAAACATGACTGCAGGCTTGCCACTAGTAGACCAGTCTACCACGACCATTGACTAACCCCCTTTGACAGGACTAAATCTTCATTTTTAAGTATTTATAAGTCACCCTTAAATAGGCCTTACTGTCCATAAAATAGGGTGCATGCTGTTTAAACCAGGACATGTAATAGTCGACAGCTATATAGCAAGGCACTCGGATGCATTATTACATTTTTATATTTTATCCCAATAATGTGGCTAGCTAAACAAACAATTTGAAAAGTTATTAAAAATGCAAATCAATGAGATTATTGTCTAAATATTACATAAGAGTAACTTTTTGAAACTTACCTTTACGCTGACTGAAGTGCCTGGAAGCTAAATCTGTACTTTGCCCTCCTACTTCTGCCAGCCAGTAATCAGTGTTTCTTTGGACGTGAATGAGGTGTGAACTTGCTCCAAGGACAGTGACTAAAGTCCTTGGGTGTGGGGACATGATGTTGTGCCCTTGACAGGATGCCTCATGGGCTGGGCACAGGAATTGTTTCACTTCAATGAGGCCAACCCTTTCATGTAGCTAACACCCAGGCCTGAATGAATGAATGATTTGTGAAGTGCGTAGCTACTCAGAAAAGGTCCCAGCGCTAAAAGCGTAATGATATGCAACAAAACACAAAAGCCGTATTCTCAAGAAGACAAAAGGTTTTCAGCTACCTTCTGATGACCTACTCTATATGAATCTTCCAAAGATCACATGGAAGCTTGTTCCATGCTTTGGCTGCTATAAACGAAAATGCCTTGCCTCCCTTCCCCAGACCCCTAATAAGGGGAACAATCAGCAGTGTGGCAGATGCTGAGCACAGCGCTCTAGAGGGACAATAAGACACAAACCTCCTGGTATGGTAGCCTGGGCTGGCTTGAAACACTGCCCTAGGAATAAAGTTAAGGGATTTAAAGGTGATCTGCTTCTTAACCAGTGCAAAGAATTGGGAACTGGAGAGATCGAAGTACGACTGGGTAAGCACATAATGAGCCTAGCAGCTGCATTCTGGCCAACCTAAAGGCAAATGAACAAAACTTCTGATGCTCCAAAATAGAGAGCATTAGTGTAATTTAGGCGTGTTGTGAGTGGAGCATGGACCACAATCGTCCTGCTATGTAGAGGCAGAAGATAGAGGAATTTCCTGAGTGGGAAAGATCTCAAAGCACTGACCCAGTACCGCTGAAATCTGAGGTTGCAGTGACAGACTGACCAACTTGACCCCAGATTGTTTGCCCCAAAGAAAGACAGGGTGGGGACATCACGGCAGAAGGCCAGATGTCTTCCCACCAATTTATCACGGGGGAACTAAGCAAAATAATTTCTGTTTTGTCTATGTCACATTTGAGCTGACTGCTCTGCATCCATTCAAAGACTGCAAGCATGCAGTTCTTGAAAGTTGATTCAATTGAAGCCGAGAATCCCTCAAAAGCAAAAAGCAGTTGGGTGTCATTGGCATACAAAATAATTTTGCAGTCAAAGGACTCCACCACTGAAGCCGGAGGTGACTTGAAGACATTAAAAATGGTGCACACTTCTTTTGTCCCCTCAGCCAGACTTGTCTCCATCACAGGCTCTTGTTGACTTCACAGTATTAGATCCTGTGGGAGTGTCAAGATCTGCTTTACAGATCTAAGGGGTTTTCATATGACACTTGCACACTTAAAAGAGACCTGCTGTGTCACAGGCAAGGGTTAGACACTTGGGCAGGGACCGTCCTTTGTCCACTTAGCCGGACAGGCCCCAATTACAGTGGCCCTTTTTGATATTACAGTATCAAAGCCTTTTTGACAGATTTGCTACAGTTACATATAACATTTGTGGCATACTTCAAAGGAGGGAAACAGAATACCAAAACAATTTGTGTGTAATCACTGTGTGGTTGCTCAAAGATCAGCTTTGTTCTATCAGACCTATGTCTCTGAGTTTGTTAGGGTACAGTGGCTGTCTGCAACTGTATTTTAGTCTTAGATGTGGGAAGACACCAGGAGTTCCATAGGATATAATGGACTCGTAATACGGCTGGTGGTATATCCGTCAGTTTACCGTCACTTTTGGGACGGATTAACACCTCCTCCAAAGTTGTAATAACCCCCACTGTGCCAGTATAGACATGGGGTTCACATATCCTACCATTTTACCAATGCAAGTCAGATGTTAGGTGAGTCATGCACAAACATCACTAAGTCACACATTTCAGGGGCCATGGCAACATCTGTGCCCCAGCATTGTGTCATGTATGAGAGGCCAAGACAAAGCCAGCATACCATATGTAACTGGATTGTGAATACAAAGTAGGCCAATCCATGTATGGCGCAACATTGTCAGAATTTCACATACATCATCCCTGCCATTATGTTTACAAAGGGGGCATACCCGCCTTAGGGGGCACTGGCAATGGGGCATTTGATACCATCAGCCAAATGTGACACATCAGTCATGGATTACTCAATGCATGAAAATTGCAGGCTAAAAATTGTGCAGCTTGTCCTACACAAATTGCCTCTGTGTGCCTTGCAGGACAAGCCAGAATACCTGAGTTAGTTGTCTTGCAGAGCACCAGGTTAGTGCCATGTATTTGTCACCCACATCTCCCTCTTTCCATGGAGTTCCATCTTCCTCAGATTGGCCACATATGGTTGTTGCAGGGTGTCTCTGGCCCAGTGTAAGAGTGCAAATTTGTGGCTCTCACTGACCTGAGTGTCAGTCTCATTGTGAGTTTGCAGTGGTTTATCTGTTGCACTGTCCACAACCTGGATAATTAGCTCACTCCTCTGAAATAGTACACACTGCAATATGTTGTCCACTAGTAGTGACAGTGATATGATACTAACCATGGTTTTCCATCCATATGTTTCAGGTGGGACCTGCCCCTTACACCATAGGTGAAGTGGCAAGATTTGAGGACTCAGCTATATCCAGTAAGTGTGATTCTGTCTGTCCTGTGTAGTGATTAAGTATTTTGTGTGAGTGAGACATGTGTGTTGCACCCAATGTTAGAAGTGATGAGCTGTGAAATGATCAGAAATCAAATTAGGCTGGATGATGACACTGTCACATTTAAGTGGTTCCCCATGCACGTGCAGAGTCATATCTTGTGAGGCTTGTGGCGCTCAATGGGCAGCATTGTGTAAACAAAGTAATGACAAGACACATGTTGGCCCACGTGTGAATTAGATGTGCACCGTTGTGAAAATAATGGCACTGGCACACACTGTCGTTCTCACAACACAGTGATGCACCATTTTGTAGACCAAATTGGTGAATCTCTCTATTGTAATGTACATGTAGGACTGGGTGGGCATTTGTCCCCCAGCATGGTGCCACTTATATTGTACTCCACTTATGTGACACTTTTGTGGAATGTAATAGGCGTGCATGCAGGTCAAGTCCAATCCTGTGCTGGCATGGATATGGGTGTGTGAGGAATGGTATTGGCTGATCAGGTATTGATGGGTGTCTACACCTGGACACATGAATGTAGATTTGATAGTCCTATGCATACCAGCTGCCTAGTTGTCATCACCTACCATATGGTCCACTCCTTTACTCCATATACGAGTGGGCATGCCTTGGTGGATGATCTGGACAGTTGAGATGATGATCTGCATGGCCATCCCCCCTGAGGCACAAGGGGTGGGAACAACAAAATCGTAGGTAGATGTGATGCTCACAGTATAGGTGACAGTCATTTTGATCAGGCTTGTATGTGTACCTATCAACACTGACCCCTTATGGTTACCAACTGCATCCCATACTCCCAATAACAAATACAAGTTACTGGTGATGTATGTTTTAAAATTTGACACAGATGTTGAGGAATAGTGGTCCTGATCAATGTGAAGTTGACGATGCCTTTGCTTGTCACACATGCTACAAAATCAATGCACATCTAATTTTGTTTGGTTCCTATTCTTGTTGTGAGTGGCTATGAGGGCAAGGAAATGGTGCTAAGTCAGCATTGTTGTTTCATCTATCAGGGCCATTGTATAATCCGGAATGTGAGAAGGAGTGCATGTGCAAATGGATGTAGATAGTAAGCTAATTATCAGTACATACTCCACACAATGTTGACATTGATGGTTGCATGTCTCATTTTAACAGCTGCCAACATGAATAACGAGGAACTCTGGTCCTTTCAGAAGAGGACAGTACGCTATCAGCACATATTGGCAGTGGAATCTGGATTCAGGAGGATGGCATGCCAATGTCACTTGGAGCGATCCTCTGGTGATCAGCCAAAGAGAACCCACACTGCTCACAGGGTAGACCAAGCACCACAGCTATGCAGGGGGCCACAGCTGGCAACATCATAATTGCTCCAGCTATTGCACCCTCAACTTTTGTCCCACATCCAACCGCACCTGCTGCCATGGACATGAGTGCCATCAGAGACTTACAAAGAGATATGACACAGGTCCTCAAAAAGTTCGACTGAATTGAGAAGGAGGTGGGAAAGAACACTAAGGCCCTTATTACAATCCTGGCGTTTGGCGGAGAAGTGGCGGTCTTACCGCCAACAGGCTGCCGGTAAAAAAATTGGAACTATGACCATGGTGGTAACCGCCATGGTCATCCGCCACTTCTCCGAACCGACCGCCATGGCGGAGACGACCGCTGGGCTTGAGACTTGGGTCTCCAGACCAGCGGCCGTCATAAGACTGCCGGCGGTATCATGACCTGGCTGACCGCCATGGATTTCATGGGGGTGGGCACCACCATGAAATCCATGGCCATAAGCACTATCAGTGCCAGGGAATCCCTTCCATGGCACTGATAGAGGTCTCCCCCAACCCTCACCCCCACCCGAGTCCTTCTCCGACACCCCCCACCCCCCTGCCACCCTCTAAAGGTGGCAGGACTCCTCTCCCCACCCCGACCCCCGACATCACTATACAGACACACACCTGACACGCATGCAGACACCACCAACACACATACCTGCACACACACGAACAAACATGCCAACAGACACACACAGTCATACACACACACCCACATTCAGACATACACGCACACATCCATACAGACATACATACAGGCAGACACGCACACATTTCCAAACACACTACACCCCCCGCATGCATACACGCACTCACACACTCCTTCTTCATACTCACACGCACACCCCCATGCACGCATACAACACACAACTCCCCCCACCCCCCTCCCCTAACGGACGATCAACTTACCTGGTCCGTTGATCCTCTGGGAGGGGATGGGATCCATGGGGGCTGCTCCGCAGCCAGCACCCCGTCAACAGAACACCGCCACGCCGAATCACGTAACGTGATTCGTTGGGCGGTGTTCTGTTGACAGGGCGGTGGAGGTGGAGCAACCTCCACTTCCCCGCAGACCGCCAGTATGGCTGCTGGCAGCTCTCCATCCGGAAAAGGACGGAGGGCTGCCAGCAGTCATAATTCACCGAGCGGAAACCGCCAGCACTGGCGGTCTTCAGCACGGCTGTTCCTCGGCGGCCTTGTGAAAAGACCGCTGAGGTTGAAATGACCCCCTAAGACACTCAAGTACATTAAGAGGAAACTCAAGAGGGCCAACATCTGAATGGCATGATGTCTCTCTTCCCAAGTTCAGTCCCCTCCCTCCTTATTTTTTGTAGGTTTTTAGTGGGAATTAGGGGGTTAGTTGTAGGTTAGAATAGGTTAGTGGGTTAGTTAGGATAAGTAGGTTTGGGGGGTGGGTTTTCTACTTTTACATTTTACTATGTGGGTGGGTGGGTGGGGGATGATGTTGGGGCTTTTATGTGTTTATAATATATATATATATATATATAGATCGATATAGATATATGTAAAAATATAAAAATCAAATATACCAAAACAATATATGTTTGTGTAGTAATCAGTTAATAAATGTGTAGTTTAGTTTATGTTGTCCTGCATGTGTCTTGTGATATAAGGGGGTCTGTTGGGGGTTATGTATTGTTAGGATAGGTTAGGTTAGGATAGGTGTTTGGAATTATTGTTTTGTTTAAATCAAAACAAAAACATTTGGGTACTCCCTTATTTCATGTGTCTTATGCTTGGGTCTTGGGGTCTTCCCATGGGTGTACAGTGAAAATTATGTGCTGTCCTAGGGATTCCGTCCTGCCTTCAGCTCCCTCTCTTGACATGTTCATCACCTTCTTATAACTGAGATGACACATTGGCAGCTACAACACATCTACTTGCCTGTGCATCAGCCATCCAGTGTACCCACCACTCAAGGTGACTATGTTGACCATGTATAGGACAGGTAGGTGTGGTAATTCAGCTGTCATTGTATGGGTTTTGTTTCAGAATGTTGGGCACTGTGGGACATTTGACAACAGCCTACATGTCATTCCTATCCTGCTAAACTGACCAGTGGCAATTACAGAAGAGGTTGAGTCCCTCTGTTTCACACCAATGTGTTCTACTGGTACTCCCAGCTGAAGATACTGCCCGAGAACTGTTTCACAGCCATTCCTGCTGTATGCAGTGGGTGTAGCATACATGTGTGCAACATGTTTTACATACTCAGTGAATTGCTTGTAGGGGATGAATCCAGCATTGACGTTCATCATGTAGGTATCATGTGCATGGATATGTACCCACATATTCATGCACTCTTGTACTGACACTCTGTGACTTGAGTCACAACACACAAAAGCATGCTAGTTGTGTAGGTGGTGTTTAATAACAAGTGTAATAGTGCAATATTTACAATATCCAGATCTGTGACCACTTCCGTTGAATCTATCCAATTGTGACACAACACACAACCAGGGTACTGGGACATGTCATGGGACATGTTTGGGTAAACTATCTTTCAGTGCAGAAGAACATAAAATGCCAATTGAAAAGTTAGGTACAATTGTAGTCCATAGCACAAAGATCAACAGTGTGTTGAAGAAGAGTGCATATCTGCAACAGTGCTAACACTGACATGATTTGAAGCACAGGACAAAGGAAAACACTTGCCATGTGGCATGGGCTGATGCTACCGGGAACTCCTACAGGTGAATATGATCTGTTCCACATTTTCATCCTCTGATGTGTGTGATGCCTCCTCTATCCTTGATGGTGGTAGGGGGATCTATAGTGGGCCACACACACTTCAGTGGTTGGAGATGTCGACTTCCAATTCCTGGCAGCTGCCATCTGTGGCATTACATATGGCATCACTGCAGCAAGGAGAAGCTGCAGATTTTTAAGTATAGCTGCATCATCCGAGTGGTAGGCAACTATGGCCCTCATTACAACCCTGGCGGTTGGTGGACAAATGGCGGTAATACCGCCAATAGGCCTGCGGAAAAGAAAATGGCATTAAAAGCATGGCGGTGACCGCCATGCTAAACCGCTACTTCTCCACTCGGACCGCCAGGGTGGTAACGAACGCTGGGCTGGAGACATCGTTCTCCAGACCAGCGGCTGTCACTACACCGCCAGCGGTATCACAACCCCGCATACCGCCATAGATTTTGTGGGGTTCTGTACCGCCACAAAATCCATGGCGGTAGGTACTTTCAGTGCCAGGGAATTCCTTCCATGGCACTGACAGGGGTCTCTCCCACCCCCCTCCCCCACCTCCGAGTACTCCCCCCACCCCGACCCCCCTACCACCACCCAAAGGTGGCAGGACCTCCTCCTTACCCCCCCATCATTGACACACTCCCCTACACACACACATACACTACAACCACACATACCCGCACACATACAAACAGACATTCCAACAGACATACACACAGACGCACACGCACACACACATACTCAGACATACACGCACATATACACACAGACATACAAACAGACAGCCACGCACACATTTTCCACACACCCAACACAAACCCTGCATGCATACACGCAATCACACACCACCTCTACACACTCACACGCACACGCACACCCCCATGAACACACACAACACACAACCCCCCCCCCTCCCCTAACAGACGATCACCTTACCTGTTCCGATGATCCTGCGGGAGGGTACGGGATCCATGGGGGCTGCTCCGACGCCAGCTCCCCATCACCAGAACACCACTACACCGAATCATGGAACGTGATTCGGTGGGTGGCGTTCTGATGGCGTGTCGTTGGAGGGGGAGCAGCCTCCACTTCCCCGCTGACCACCAGTATGGTTGCTGGCGGCTCTCCGTCTGTAAAAGCAGCTATGTTCCTCAGACACTCCTGGACTCCAGGCATTGGGGAGTGTGTGCACCGTTTAGCTGCAGTCTGTTCTGTTTCCATCACCATGCACTTCTGCATCACCTCAAGGCTGGGTGCTACAGTTTGCATCCCCACCCACACCTCCTTGGCCAGCTCCCGCTAGACTTCTACCACTGTCCTCTCAAAGCTGGTGCCTGGGCCCTCGGAGTCCTCTGCTGTGTCAGTGCTGGCAGGTCGTACTATTGGGGTGCTAAGTGAGGCCTGTGGGTTGTCTGCTACATCAATTCTAGTCGGTCATTCAGGTCATCAGGGTACTCCAGGACAGACAGATCCACAGGAGAGCCATCATCCTCTGCAATGAGATGGTGTAAAATCAGTCTATCTGTTTTGTGGCAGTTCACAAGTCACATCACTGACTTGATATTTGAGGCTCATTGTCTTATTAGGGCCATATTTATGTAAAAGTGGTGCAGCGCGGTGCTGTGCAAAAACTGTCAGTGCCGCGCTGCATCACTTTGGTAACACAAAGATGTGCTGTATGTAAGTGAATACAGGGTACCACTATGTTGTCCCCCAAGCTTGTGCAAAATTCTGCTTCCAGAGCCAATGCAGGCATCCTTGCTCCATTGTGCAAGGATGTATGCATTGAGGGGTGTAATTGTTTATGTGCGTGAAGGTGTCCCTTCATGCACACTAACAATCACTAATGACACTTTGGCACTTCTGTGTGAGCTGTAGAATGCAGAACACACAGAAGAGCCAAAGCGTCATTTACACATGATTGTTTATGGGCAGGAAAGAACACCTTCACGCACATAAACAATAATTTATGGCATTTTGCTCTTCCTATGCATGCTGCAGAATGCAGCACACATTGGAAAAGCATAAAAGGAGGAGGTATAAATGTATTTCTCACCGTTCCACCCTGCTAACGCCACCGCTGGGGCTGGAGTAAGACTTTTGGCCCTGCCTCAAGTTGACAGAATTCCATTTATCCGAGGCAACATGAAAATGCAATGGGTGTTGCTGTGGCATATCCACAGCAACACCCATTGCACCACCTTCCGCACACAGTGATAGTCAGGAAGGGTCTGTATTTACAAGGTCACATTAAGCCACAAAAAGTGGCTTAATGCCATCTTGTCAATAAGGCGCAGTGCTTAGCGCCACTGGAGCATCACTGAAAGTGAAGCTCCCGTGGTGCTAAGGGCCTATGATGCACCCCTTAGTTCCAAAGGATTGTTCCTGTACATCATAGCTGCAGTCTACAGCCCTATGCCCTACCTGCATGTCACATGAATGGAAGCCCAGTTGGCGCAATTAGCTGCGTCATATCTTCTAAGTGTGTTGTCTATCCTTTTTGTGGCTTGACGCCATCTTTTCATGTACTACCCTCCCTTTGCATCCAGTTGTACGATGAGGCCTTGCAATGGGTGTTGCTGTGCTCATGCACCAGCACCACACATGACAAGTTTCACCTGTCACAGTCTTACATGTTTCACATACACCCATGCTGTGCTGTGACCTTGCACCACCCCAGGGACGGCACTGCCAGGACACTGTGCTCTTGTTGCCATTGATTGCTCCTCATGTTGTTGTTTGTGTTTGTGTGCTACATTGCATGGCACTCATGGACCTGGCAGAGTTCAGTTTCATCTCCTGTCTAAGTGTGCTTGCCTTATTAAACCCCTTATGTCCTCCCCCTCAATGCAGCCCTCCTTGCACTATGATACATGAGTGCAGCATGGTGACAATACAGCTCATTTGACACAAGCACAGGGTTGAACCCAGGGATGGGCAGTATGGGTATGACATTTCTGCTGTGTACATCATTCTGTATGTGACAGTGCCTGATGGTAAATGTGTCTATGGACAGAGCCATCTAACAGCAGTTGTATTTAGGTCAGGGCCTGAAACAGGTACTCATTTTATGTGCATCAGTCCAAGGGGCACCTGACTGCTGTTGTGTATTTGACCTCCCCCAACAGCACAGGTGGTAGTGGCAACTGATGTCAATGCGGAATGCACCATGGGCCAATGGCCTGGACATGGCAGGTTAACAGTAGCTTACAGGCTGACTATGGCATCTGTCCTGTGACACCAGGCAAGATTTACGTTCAACACTACCCTCCAGGTCTGTTTCCGCATTTCAACTAGCCTTTGCATGGCAGTGTAACCCCCATGAAATGGTTGTTGGTGATGTGGTGTGGCCCTGGGTACCCCTGCACAGCTCATGCACTTGGCACGGTCCCATACCCTGGCCCTTTGCCCTTTCCATTGCCTGATTTGCAGGGCTGAGTGCAGTGTGTCCTGTTACACCCAATGCAGGCCAAAACTGGCACTGATTCTATTTGATCCATCAACAATGGGTACTGAGTACCCCACAGAGCTACCATGAGCAGACATATTTCTAGCTGCCATCCCAACGTGTGACTCATACTGCAACGTGCAAAGGGCACATTGCACTGGCAGTCTTACCAACACCGATCTTGCCCATGCACCATCCCCCAATGAGTAATTATCCACCATTATGTTCACAGTCATACCCAATGTTTTGTATGTGTGTGTTTATTTTCACATTCCTATGTGTCTGACATGGTTGTGTCAGAGTAGTTGTGGGCTCAGCATGTGATGGTTGTGACCTCATGTTTGCTATCTGTGGTACATATTTTCAGTAGTGGCACATTTCAGTTCAGCATCAAGATGTGTGGTTCAACACTACTTCAGTTAGTTGGTCTGGGTAGTGGCATGTTACCAATGCTACAGGTCAAGCCTGCTAATCCCCAGCGCCTGTTGCGTTCATTGTTCCATCCACCCAGGGGACACCCTGACTGCATGATGTACGGATGGCTGCCTCATGTGAATGTGTTGTCTATGTGTGGTGTGGTGGTGCTACCGGCACATGCCTGGGTACTGTTGAGACAGCTGCAATGACTTGTGTGCTGTGAGATGCAGCACACATGCATTTGGGCAATGAGGCAAGACAGTTGCAAGGTGTTACTGCAAGGGACACCACTGTGAAGTAACCCCAGGAACTGTGTTGGTTGACTACCTGGTCTCTGAGGTCTTGGTCGTGTTGGTGGTGTTGATGTGACTACATACAAGGGATATTGTGATGTCACAACCAGTGGCACAGTGATTATACATGCTATCTAGCCCATGTGCTGCATATGTACATTTAGGTATTGAGGCGTGGTGTTCTAAATATGTCCAGGTTGTGTATGTGTCATAGTGCATGGCACTACCAAAGGCGTAGGTACGTGTGTAGCTTACGTTGGCATGGTGCAACTTGCTTAATGTGCATTGTGCCCCTCTGCGCTCCTTTGACATGCATTGTGTGAGTCTCAGGTGCCCCTACCCTTCTTGCACTTGACATTTTAGCACATATTTCCCCCATGCAACTTGCCCTATGTTTGTGGTGTTTCCTGGTATTCTGCGCAGTCCTGTTCTTGTATTTCTGTGATGACTTCCTCTGGGATAAACGCTGCAACCATCTCCTCCATTTCGTCCAAGTCCTCTTGTGGTGCTGAACTCCCATCTCCAGTTGCAGTGCTGCCTTCTTGTTCTGTACAATTATTTCCTTTGTCCTTCTCTTGCAGTCATGCCAGCATTTCTTGCACTCAATCACAGTTCTCCTGACCTCTGCCACACTGTTAATCTTATCCACAATCTGCTGCCAGAATGCCTCTCTCCTTCCAATTGGCAATTTTGAGGTGACGAAGAGTTGATTTTGATGTTCCATCACCTCTCTCACCAGTATTTAATGCTCCTCTGCACTGAAACAACACTTCCTCTGTTTATTCTCCCTCCCCTGGGTCTTGTCTGGGTCCTCCTGGCTGGTTCCTGGTTGAATGGGGTCTCCCTGGGGTCTCTCCTAGCTCCCTGGATCCATTTTGGAGCTCCTTTGCACTGTTTTCTCCGTTACCATCTGTTTTTTACGCTATTGCGGGCAAAAATGGTGCACTTCCGTTTTGCAACGTGTTTACATGCTGTAAACCGGATTAGAGTCATTTTCCCTCCATTAATATAATTTTGCTTACGACAAGGCGCAATGGTTAAGGTAGTATAAATATGACACCCGGGTGGTGTTAAAAAATGGCACTAGTTAGCACTTACCTTTTTGACCCAAAACTGCGTTAGCGCAGTTTTGCGTCAAAAAGTATAAATCTGGCCCTATTTGTTTCCCTGAAGACAAGAGGCAGTGAAACATCGGTTAGGGGTATTTTAGAGATTCAGAGTGATGATTTTGTTCTATCCAATGTGGCAGAAATTACCAGTGCCCAATTCAGATGAATGCCTGAGTGAAACATGCAATGTAAGGAAACAGTCTTTGTAGAACCACTGCTTGGGAAAGGAGTGCTTGTGAGCCCACCCTCCGACCTGTATGCTGTGGTCTGTTCATCTCATTAGTGCTGGGGTCTATCCTTACCATTTCACCCAATCAGTGAAAAATCTGTGACCCTTCACCACTCACACCCGTCCACCTAATCCATCAGCCTACCAGTATTTCCATCAGACACAATGAATAGGTCTCGTGACCATGTCAGAGTGAATAGAAACCCTAGCTCTTCATTGCATCCTGGTTCAAACACGTGGTAGTGAGCACTAGATGGAAGCTGGCTTCAAATAACGTGGCATTGGAATGACAGTCACCCTTTAACAAATCACTTCCACAATCTTGTGAGGGGCAAGTGGTCAGAGAACAACAGAAAGTGGCAGTCCAAAGGTAATATTGCAAAGATTCTATAGCCCTCGTAATCACCAGGCGTACATTTCAGATCCGGAGGCAATTGTCCCAGCTGTTATATACACCAGATGGTTCTATGCCATCTGGACCACCTTGCAACAACATGGCTCACAAGATCATCAAAAGGTATCCATTTGTGAATATTCTTTAAGGGCAAATAAAGTAGCCATAGCAATCTGAAAAGGGGATGGCAACCGTGCCTGAGTTCGTTGCTGCAGAAGACCAGTCCTAAAAAAAAGTAAATCTTTCATTCTTGTGGGGAAGGGCAGCTTGGCAATAGCTTCTCCTTCCCTATCTAACCTGTGGTTTAATTGCACCACTGGGGTGTACCTTAAATATTTTACTTCAGTTGAAGCGAGCTAAGAAGCTTTTTTTGAGTTTCTGTGTAAACCTGCCTCTGATACAACGTGAACTATTGTCTTAATGATCTTAGATTATTGATGTGATTGGGCCAGAAAATGACAATGTCATCTAAATCCACCCCCACCTATACATCCATATTTTATGCAGTTAATATATGATATGGTTATATAGAAATATATGATGACTGCGAAAGCACTGGAAACTTGCTGGGACAGCATGTAGTGTCAAGGGTAGAATCATAAATGGATATAACCCGAATAGGCTATATAATGCATTTATTTTTTATCTTTGGAAGAAAAGAATCTGACATAATTTTTCTTGTGGTCTATGATGAACAGGTAACATAACGTTCTCAGGTGCTCCACTGTCTCATCTAACTGGGGCATTTGCTTCTCTCTTGCTTGATGTCAGGTAATTAAAGAATGTCAACTAGTTCCAGGTACTCAGTTATACCAGTATTAACCATTTTCTCAATGTCTTTTTATGGAACTCTTGATATCAAGGTCATGAACACTGTCCTTCAAAAATATCGACTTGAGAATATTGATTACCTCCATATAGCTAAGGTAAGTATGTGTAGGATAATATAGATTTACTAATGTTAACTCCATGTCAACATATGTTACAGATCTTAGCTAACCTTCTGATCCTTGTCCCCCTCCAAATATTCCACATGGTAGACTATTTGCTGGTTGATCTTATGTGGGGAAAGTGCAGAAGAAGCGTGGCGTTATCTAAATTGAAGCGTTCACCCACGCGTGAGCAGCATGGATGCACAAGCCTTTTCCCACTATTCTTTTTACCAAGGCAACACCGATGGGTAGTGTATTGATTAACAGCCAACCAACAATCAGAGGCAGGATTTGCACGTACGCAGAAACAAGAGGAAAGTCTTCTTGGTACCTTTTTACCAGGCACTAGTTGCCGAGGATCTCACTCTCTTCTCTTAAAATGAGTGACTGGTTGCCTGATGTGTAGATTCCCTTGCACAATAAAATCAGGCCCCTATTCACCAGTTCTTGCTCTGATGGGACTACCAACAGGATATATTATACTTACATCTAAGACATTATTGTCTTGGGGTGAGATTGGAGTTTCCATACTGGTGGATTTGTTTATGGACTGGCCCTTCTGAAAACTATGGTCTACATACTGGCACCTTTTTGTTATATGCCACCATTGTTGTGTAGCCATTTTAATTATAGCTCCATGCACATTAGTTTAACACTCTAGGCCGCTGTGCACTTTAACCTAGATATATTTTATTCGGCTTCACATCGTTATTTTGACAATGACCAGTTTTACGGTCTTGTTTTATTTTTCATCTTTCAAACTGTTTTTGCTTAGCCCAGCACTGTGATCTCAAACAAAACATTCTTGATCACTCTGTGCTTCATTCAAGGCTACAATTTGGTACATTGCCGGTGAACGTGGCAGAAGTTTAGTCTCCAACATTTGTAGAAAAATACACATCTTCATTTTCTCAGAACATCAGCTGTGTTATTATAAAAACACTTCCTAGTCCCATTACACGTTAAGAGGGAGATTCCAGCCAGGGAATCATGACTGTATGTTGATTACTGAACGCTTCGCTACAGATGCTAATGCAGACCACAGGCCTTTGCTCAGGTATGAGGGTTGATGTCTTCCCAGGGGAATCTGAAAGGCAGAATTAGAGTTTAACATGCTGTGCTCAGATTATGACTTAGCTAGGAAATAGTGCATCGATCCTCGTGACAATATGATAGCGTTATTCTTATGTTTCACTCTCCTCGTCACCATTTTAATATTGTCATGTAGTGTCGTCCTGGTTATTGCAACTCACGCTTTGCTACCTAAGATGCAGTTGTTTTATTAAGCCAGTTATTGAAACATATACTGCTTCTGTTCGTCATTTATATATGAGACTAAATTGTGAATGAGAGAACCGGATGCGACCTGAGTGACCACGACTTCCCTGAGAAGCCTAATATATCATGTGCTTGGCTGCCCAATCATCCCTATCCTTTGGTAGAGATGAGGCATTGCTAGTTGGCCGTAGCAAAACCCAGATTTATAGTGACAGGTGTCATCCACAGTGGGTCAGACTTAGTCTCCCACACTGTGGACGATCTTGCTGCTCAAAATTCAGTACTCTCATTAGAATAATGAGAATCTACGCGATATGGTGCCACCAACGTTTGGTCAGGCTCTAATTTTCGGGTCCTCCGGAGCATCTCTGTCTCATTATATATAATAACACCTCAATGCCGTATGCGGAGACGTCTGTGGTGCTGAGGATTTCCACCACAGCTGTGTACGTGATCCTACTACAGCTGGAGGTTGTTCAAGCTTGAACTTAAAAAGGAAAACCCCATTTTGTTGTGCCTTCTCTGAACTCATAGTGTTACTATCATGGCGAATCCCCAACAAGTACAAATAGCGGTTAACATGAGACAACCTCTAACAACACATTTATTAGCGAATGGCCGAACGGCCCAGAGGGGTCCAGTCACATTTGTGGTGGACGCCCATGTAGCTTATAGAACTGAACTTTTTTACTCTTGGGCCACATTTCCAGCAGTTGTTGGGAACACAAATACATTTCACCAATATACACCTACGAATGTGCCTGGACAATACAGAGCATACGCATATTTAGAGATACCTCTATCTTATCAAGAACATAATAATTGGCTTGATGGCGCCCTACCACACACAATATTACCAGTAAGGTTAGGTCCACTAAGTAACGATGGTCCTACCTGGCCTTTATTGGCCACCTATACACCACATCCTGCAGTTGCAAATTACCAGTAGCTGAGGTTCGTCGCTTATACATTGAATTAATAGCGATATCTAGACGATTAGTATAATTTGTGATGCAAACACTAAATACAAACCCAGCACACTCTGCTCCAGCACATCCACATGCAGTGACGCCAGGTATAAATCCTGCAACAGTACATTCCATTATGGGTAAAGTTCCAGCCAATCGAGAGGAAACTCCGTTTGGGCTAGCACAGAAAATTAATACTCTGGAAGCAGTATCTCCCCATACGGGACCTCAGGATAAACATAGAATATTAACAATGTGCTTGCCTTTTGGGATGGTCCCTACAGTAGAAAACTGTAATACTTGGGGCACGGTATTTGCTGCGCTCTATACAACCACACATCGTACACCGACACTTGCCAACTTACCCGAAGTGTTGAAACAAATTCAAGATGAATACGGGGCTGCCCCAGCCCTGGATTTCGGAATGCAATTGATGGGCAATTTTGCCACAGTATCCTCAATCATTTTAAGTAACCCTGAAAGGGGAAGCGGTCGCACTTGCAGTGGGCATGCGGCTTAATGACATTCCACAACAGGATCAGGAACGAGAGCTGCCTAAAATAATAGCAGAGACCTATTCAAGTATTGGTCGAGATAGCTTAGGGGCCAGACCACAAAAAACACAATTTCAGGGTAAACTGAACAAAGATACCCCTAAGCAAGCACCTGAGGGTAATAAGAATCGCTGGGATAAAAATCAACAAACTCCTAAGAAAGAGAGGGGAGAATCTCCGCGGATGGAGACCCCACAGAATAGGTATAATCTCCGAAATAGAGATCATAAAAAAAGCCTGATAGATATCAATATACTGATACACGGCAAACTTGTTCCTTTCAGGACTCATCGGAAAAAAGAAATGCGTGAGGTGGACGATCAGAGCGGAGAACAGCGTACGTGAAACCGAGACAGGAATCACAATGCTCTTCGGAGGTTTCTGTTAAAAATGAAGAGAAACCCGCCCACCAAAAACAACAATTTAAAAAGAAAAAGGTGTCAGCAGTCCGACATGCCACACAGGAAGAGGGTCCTCTTGAAGAACAAGAATTGGGCTCTAGCCTTGCTAGACAGCACAGCAGAGGTCACAATAGTTCTCCGGAATCTTCTAGAGCATCTGGAGGTGAAAGCAACTAATGACTTTACACAAGTAGAAACTGCGGACATGCGTGCCTCCACGCCTGATAGGGTGTACAAAGTAATGTTACAGTTAGAAGGTGACATTGAACGCACAATAGACGCAATCTTTTGGGATCGCATAGTAAAAGTATATGATGTCTTGTTGGCCGAACAAGATTGGCCACCTGACTTTGTCCGTACCTGCCTGTATGGAAAATAAGTCATTAAGCCTTCTTTCTCGCCCCTTGTTCCAGAGGAACTCGCTGAATCCTATTCCATTGAATGGGCTTTGGCACAAGCACCCGCATTATACAGAAATCACGTGGGATGGGATAAAGAAACCCCCTACCATGTCATTCCAATTAAAAGCGAACCTCAGCCCCAACCGCAGTATCCAATAAAACATGAAGCAAATGCAACAGTGAGAGAAATACTCACGCAATTAGAGTACCAGGGTATGATTGAACCCTGTGTCTCGCCAATGAATAACCCATTATTCCCCGTAGCTAAACCAGACCATTCATACAGAATAGTCTTAGACTACAGACATTTAAACAGTCATACACGTACCTATGCTATCCAAAACTCGCATAGCACAGCACTAATGTGCAACAAAGTGCGTAAAAAATACAAACCAACACTAGACATTTCCAGTGGATTTTTCTGCCAGAATATAGCGCCTGAGAGTAGAGATTTAACAAGTTTCAGCGCACTAGGCTCCCAGAAACAAATTCTGTCGTTTACCTCAGGGGTATAAGAACAGCCCAGGACTGTTCGCAGCTCATGTCACTGCTATTTTGCACGAGATTGACCCTGAAGTATTGTCCTACATAGATGATATCTATCTCACGGATGATGAATTACTACAACATTTAAAATGGGTAGCCTGCATTGTTGTAGGGTTTGTTGAATTTGACTACAAATTTACCTTCAAAAAAACAAAAACAGCCTTCCTCAGCGTCCTGGTCCTAGGATATGAGCTGTCAAGGAAAGGGAAGAGCCTAGCGCCACAATTTTTTGAGAAATGCACACAATTACAACCACCGAATACGATTAAAAATCTCCAATCACTATTGGGTTTCCAAACTTTTGGCAGATCCTACATTCCAGACTATGCTACATGCATAAAACCTTTATATGACTTAATACGCCCTGATTTTTCAAGTAAATTCTGGACAATTGAACATCAACGTATACTTTGAGAGTTGCAGACAGATACGCTTGCAGCATAACACCTACATACGACGGACAACAAAACACATTTGGTCATCAGAGTAATAGCTGGGGCCATCGGTTTCACCTATCTGATGTTTAATGAAGGTGGGGCAGTCCTAAATGCATACAAATCGCACTTGTACTCAGCGGCAGAACAACACTTTGCTCCCACTGAGAAAATTCTCACTGCTGTACAGATGGCTGTCATTAAGGAAAGACCTCTTGCCCATGGAAAATGCATTATTGTCGTTTCTCCAAACCCAGCCCTAGAGGCTGTTTCAAAAGCTAGCATTCCAAATGCAAAAGCATTACATCCACGTTGGATACAATGGGCTACGTCTCTAACAGCCACTGATGTAGACTACCTTTTTGACCCAAAGTTACAAACTCAGAAATGATTACAATATGAAATAGAATATCCAGTTCCAGAAAATACGTTGCCTATCAAGCAATATCATAGAGTCATGTACACCGATGGCTCTGCACAACCTGCCATTGGGACCAAACATCAATATTCTGCTGCTTGCGCAGTCGTAAGTGGCTATATGGAGGGTGATAAATTTTGTCCTCTAGATACCTTTACACAGACCCTAGGGGATTGTACAGCACAATTGGCAGAGCTAAAAGCTCTGCTGATGGCACTAGAACACACAGATCCTGCACAGCCTATGCTGATTGTCAGTGATTCATATTATTGTGTCCAATCCTTTAATGAATACGTGCATTATTGGCGCCAGAAAGGGTTCAGAGATTCCAAAGGCAACACCATTAAACACAGACTACTGTGGGGGAAAGTAGCTGACCTGAAAGAGACACTACCGAATGTCCATGTTGTGCACACACTTGGACACCAGTGCGTTGGAATACATGTTGCTGAAAATACACTGGCTGATAAAGCCGCAAAGTCAGCAGTGGCAGTAGCCACTGTAGCTGCAGTGACTCGCTCAAGTTCCAAACCGGACGCAGACATTTGGGCTGCTGTAACAGCTACAGCTGATAGTACGCCCTATCCTAAAGGATTTCTTAACAAATATCACTATTGTATGGGAAGTATGCTGAACGCTGAAGTTAAGATACCAGGCATAGGCGTATGAGAAATCCCCATCAAAGACATGAGATCGCGATTGAATAAAGCGGCGCTTGAAGGGGTGGCATCTGCCCATGTTGGTGTGGCGGCTACAATTTCAATCTTGCAGGCCTGTTATTGGTGGCCAGAACTCTATAAAGAGACTAAGCAGGATGTCCTTTGTTGTGACTTCTGTCAACAAATCAAAGTTTCCACTACCAAGCGCCCACCGCAGACACCCCTCTTAATTTCAAATCAACCTTTACAATGTGTGTAGTTGGACCACTGTGGTTCCCTAACATCTGATAGTACATACAAATATATTTTAGTCACTGTTGATTCATGCTCCAGATTTATATGGGTGTGGCCACAACGCTCGGCTGACGCTCGGACTGTTATTAAAGATTTGCGAGTCTTTATCTGTATACATGCAGTTGCGGCTTTCCATTCGGACCAGGGCCCTGCTTTCGCCTCAAGGGCATTCAGGGACTCCATGGCTTCGTTGGGGCTCCAACTCCAGTACTCGTCTCCATTTCATCCAGAGGGAAATAGTGTAGTGGAGCGATTAAATCGTGATTTAAAGCAATCCTTAACAGCCAGAGTCTTAGGTACGGGTCGTAGTTGGCTCAACCACCTGTTTGGAGTCCGGAGAGCACTAAATAATCTGCCTAGAAGGTCCCTGGGGGGTCGTACTTCATTTGAGTGCCTGTTCGGAACTCGAATGTATGTTCCGGATCGTGATTGTCCTGGCATGCAGGGAGCAGAAACACCTTTTGATATAAATGAACGTGTCACTGTTTTACAGAAATTGCAACAGTTCTGTGATGATAATTCTTCCAAAAGTGCCGCCTCCACAGGAATTAAGGATGTGCCTGTAACATCGACCAGTTGGATTCCCAGAGTTGGGGATCTTGTACGAGAGAAAGTTACAGTGAAAAAGGAATTTGGCCCTTCTTATCGAGCCCCAGTCCCTGTACTAGGGATACACGGTACCAGAATTGCTATTTTACCACCGTTGGCCAGTGCCAAAGAAAATAGTTTGGTCTCTATTGACAATGTCAAACTACACCATGTGGCCGATCCTGCACAGCCGACCAAGAGGAACATCCAGTAGTTCCCGAATCCCTCTCACTACTGGCAAAGAAGTTCCTCTACAAGTTGTTTATACCAACACAGACACCTCTCTGAGCTTGGGGAGGGTGGAAGATGATCTTGCATTAGTTCCACTAACGTCAACTAATTCAGAAACATTTGACCAAGTCAACTCGACTCCAGCACAAACGGATGGTGCTATCTACAGCGTGCCACCACTGGAAGCACCAACTCCACCACTGACAACGGCTCCACCATTTGCACGAACTGCCTCTGGTAATTTTGCCGACTTCAACAATGATTTCTCAGACTCATTTGCCTCTTCGATAGCTGATTTGTCAAGTAAGCTAACAAACTGGCTTAAAGAAACGTATTTTATTTTTCCATGGAATTATCTATGGCTCTCTTTGACTGTCCTAGCCTTTCTACTTTGGATTGGTTTTGTTATTACATTTTTCTTGTTAATACTTGGTCATTTTGTACCTGAAAGATCGACAGTTGAACTGGTGGAGGAGGTTTTGAAACCACATTTTTCTTCACATATAGTCCGAAGAGACTTATCCTTTGTAAACATTTCCGCAGTGCCAATTCCTGATGGGATCGTTTGGGACAAAGTAATGTTTGATATATATGGTCCCACGGAAGTTATTCAAATACCGTATGTGTTCAAATTATCAATGAATGATATAGTAATACCAGGCATTGTTTCTGATGATTGGGATGTGAAAACAGTTTTATTCTATGATGACTGAATTGCAATATTATACTGTCTTTGAAAACAAAGATGTTTACCAATTTAAAGAAACTTATGGTGATATGTTTTGTTATAATTATTATGGGCACCGTTTCATACATATAGCGAGCAGTCCCAAAACTGTTTTTGATTACACGCAATGGGAACATTGCTCGACTCCGCCGCAAGGGAGTTCCAAAACATATTCTGAAAAGTTTGCATTTTTTTCTGGGCACAATGAAAAGAATGCTGAGTCTTATTATTTTAAAGTACCACCTACTAAGGATATGCATATGTTATTGACCAATACGAAATTTATATATTCGGAATCATTTGTTTCCCGGTTATCAATAGAAGGCTATGAATATTGGTTCAAATCAATTGATCTGAAAAGTGTGTGGGGAACAAAAAATTGGAAAATTAAAGGAAAGGAAACCTTGTTTAGAGCATGCCTTATTCCTGTACAAATTAGCTTTTTAAATGAAACGGTACAACAGACGAGCTGTTTAGGCTTAGCTAAAATTATGGAATTAAACATGCCCAGTATACCTGTCCCCGCAAAGTTTTATAAATGGTAAAAATATACAAATGCAACTGAAAATGAGATCAATGAGTGGGTCCAGAATGGTACATTTCATGCTTCACTGATACGTCCTGGAGGGTGGTTATTGTGGCCAATAGATACCAATGGGTGTCATCACGTTTTATTAACTCCTCGGGGGGTTTTAGGACAAGTAGGACAGACCCTTGCTATATATCACCAGAGCATGCGGGTGTATTTACAACATATAGGCCCTCATTACAACCCTGGCGGTCGGTGGTAAATCGGCGGTAAGACCGCCAACAGGCCAGCTGAAAAAACAATGGAATCATGACCATGGCGGAAACCGCCAACATAGACAGCCACTTTAACACTCCGACCGCCACGGCGGTACAAACAAACAGCATTGCAGGTCACCGCCAACAGACAGGCGGAAGACAATGTACGCCCACACAATTATGAGAGACTAATCGGCCACCTTTTCCGGGGCAGATTCAACGCGAACAAAAACACAGCAGGAACAGGACTTGGAAGGGAAAACGCTCACCTCTACACACCCCACTGCGGAACCAGGACTCCATGGAGCCGGAACTCCAAATTCTACCTGCCATTCTCTTACTGCTCCTCTACCAGGAGCACGACCGACGGCGGCGACCACCACGGTGAGTACTGCACCTACGACAAAGGGGAGGGGGGAGGGAAAAGAGAGTGACACACACATGCAACACTCATCACCCTTACCCTCACCCACAACATACACACAAATACATGCTGAAACATTACATTTACACCCCCCTAACCCACCTGGAAGAACGCATGGACAAAAGGAAATGATTTGAACGACTGTAATCAGGAAAAATCCATTAGTCAAAAATATATATACACTATTAACAAATATGTACATCAAGATTTCAAGTCCATGTACTGCACCTACATAGTCTGTGGACCACTGGGTCCAAAATGCATGGGTGAGGCCCACACTCAATACCCGATGCAAACGGAGAGAACACTGCTGGGGCATCAGATCGAAATAAAACAGGCACCTCAGGGGGAAGGGAAGGGCGGGACGCCTCAGCCGGATGAGTGCACGACGCCAGCTCCATGAGGGGGCTCCATACCCATTTATGTATCCTGGGGAGTGCAAAGCCACAGTCTCTCAAGTCTCTCCAGTGGGTGGTTTGCCAACTGCTGTCTCCTGGGGAGTGCAAAGCCATAGTCTCTTAAGTCTCTCCAGTGGGTGGTTTGTCCACTGCTGTTTCCTGGGGAGTGCAAAGCCACAGTCTCTCAAGTCTCTCAAGTGGGTGGTTTGCCCACTGCTGTTTCCTGGGGAGTGCAAAGCCACAGTCTCTCAAGTCTCTCAAGTGGGTGGTTTGCCCACTGCTTTACCCTGGGGAGTGCAAAGCCACAGTCTCTCAAGTCTCTCAAGTGGGTGGTTTGCCCACTGCTGTATCCTGGGGAGTGCAAAGCCACAGTCTCTCAAGTCTCTCCAGTGGATGGTTTGCCCACTGCTGTATCCTGGGGAGTGCAAAGCCACAGTTTCTCAAGTCTCTCAAGTGGGTGGTTTGCCCACTGCTTTATCCTGGGGAGTGCAAAGCCACAGGCCCATATTTATACTTTTTTAGCGCTGCGTTTGCGTAGTTTTTTTACGCAAAATCGGCGCAAACTTACAAAATACAATTGTATTGCAATCTTACAAAATACAATTGTATTTTGTAAGTTTGCGCGGATTTTGCGTCAACAAATGACACAAACGCAGCGCTAAAAAAGTACAAATATGGGCCACAGTCTCTCAAGTGGATAACAGTCTCCACTGGTTCTGGAGGGGGCCTTGTGCCCAGAGTGCTTCATCCTGCCAAGGACTGAGGTAGTGGATGTATCTCTCCACTGGTTATGGAGGGGTCTTTGTGCCCAGAGTGCTTCATCCTGCCAAGGACTGAGGTAGTGGATGTATCTCTCCACTGGTTCTGGAGGGGGCCTTGTGCCCAGAGTGCTTCATCCTGCCAAGGACTGAGGTAGTGGATATTGCAGTCCAGCTGGTTCTGGAGGGGGCTTGGTGTCCAGAGTGCTTCATCCTGCCAAGGACTGAGGTAGTGGATGTATCTCTCCACTGGTTCTGGAGAGGGCTTTGTGCCCAGAGTGCTTCATCCTGCCAAGGACTGAGGTAGTGGATGTATCTCTCCACTGGTTCTGGAGGGGGCTTTGTGCCCAGAGTACTTGTTCCTGCCAAGGACTGAGGTAGTGGATGTGATACTCCACTGGTTCTGGAGGGGGCCTTGTGCCCAGAGTGCTTCATCCTGCCATGGACTGAGGTAGTGCATGTATCTCTCCACTGGTTCGGGAGGGGGCTTTGCGCCCAGAGTGCTTCATCCTGCCAAGGACTGAGGTAGTGAATGTGTCTCTCCACTGGTTCTAGAGGGGGCTTTGCACCCAGAGTGCTTCATCCTGCCAAGGACTGAGGTAGTGGATGTATCTCTCCACTGGTTCTGGAGGGATCTTTGCACCCAGAGTGCTTCATCCGGCCAAGGACTGAGGTAGTGGATGTATCTCTCCACTGGTTCTGGAGGGGGCTCTGTGCCCAGAGTGCTTCATCCTGCCAAGGACTAAGGTAGTGGATGTGATACTCCACTGGTTCTGGAGGGGGCCTTGTCCCCAGAGTGCTTCATACTGCCAAGGACTGAGGTAGTGGATGTATCTCTCCACTGGTTCTGGAGGGGGCCTTGTGCCCAGAGTGCTTCATCCTGCCAAGGACTGAGGTAGTGGATGTGATACTCCACTGGTTCTGGAGGGGGCCTTGTGCCCAGAGTGCTTCATCCTGCCAAGGACTGAGGTAGTGGATTTATCTCTCCACTGGTCCTGGAGGGGGCTTTGTGCCCAGAGTGCTTCATCCTGCCAAGGACTGAGGTAGTGGATGTGATACTCCACTGGCGGTGGGCCAACATGGAAGCAGTCTAGGCCCCTGGAACTGACCACCAGCCACGTACGACTGACCACTGGGGATGGCAGCCATGTCTGCGGTGGTGCCACTGGCACAGGATGTGGCGTGGCCGCTGGTGGTGCTGGCGGCGGCCTCAGTAGTGGCGGTGCTTGCGGCACTTATTGGGCAGCAGTGCTGGTGGGTGGCTCAGTGAGTGTGCTGCTGGCAGTGGTGTCCTGGGCAGCGGTGTTGGTGGGTGGCTCAGTGAGCGTGCTGCTGGTGGCGGTGTCCTGGGCAGCAGTGCTGGTGGGTGGCTCAGTGAGCGTGCTGCTGGCGGCAGTGTCCTGGGCAGCGGTGCCCGTGGCGGCAGTGCATGTGGTGGTGCAGGTGGCAGTCTTGTCCGCCGTGCAGGTTGGCGGCGATTTTCCTTTCTTTTTCTGGCCCTTCCTCACCTTGGATGGTGGCGCAGCTGTCTTGCCACTCACAACTGTAGTCCTGGGAGAGCCCTTGTTGTCAGGTGTTTTGGCCTTCTCCCTCCAGGCTGTGGCCAACTTCTTGAGTTTTTGAGGTGGGGGAATGTCCTTTGCCTGGCTCCTTGGCACACTGGCTGCCCTGCTGCTTGGCGCACTACAAAAGCCGGTTACTGCTGGCACCACTGTTCCCGGTGATGTGGTGGCTGAGGTGCTGGGTTGGGGCCTGGAAAGGCGGGCCCTAGGGGACGGAAGGGGTGGGGGAGGTGTAGGGAAGAGGTCAAGGTTTGGCAGGAAAAGTTTTTTAGACACACTGGGACGGGTAGATGGAGGGGGTTTGGGAGTGGAGGAAGAGGTAGTGGTTGTAGTAGGTGTTCGTTTGCTGACTTTGGGTGAAGGTGCATGGGCTGGAGGCTGTCGTGAGGTGGATGACTGTTGGGTGACTGCGTTTGTGTAGTTTGGGAGGTGGGCTCACAGACTCACTGGGAGAGGGCACAGGGAATGTGTGAATGGTAGTGGGGGTGGTGAGTGCACGTGAGCGGTGTGTGGTGATGGGCGTGCTGGTGATGGATGTAGTGGCTGAAGATGTAGTGCATGCAGGTGTGAGTGGAGACGTGACAGGGAGGGAGACACAGTGGAGGCAGTGGCTGTTGGTATGTCTGCATGGGTATGATGCTTGTGTGATTGCCTGTGGGATGTGTGGTGCTTATGTTTGCCAGAGCTACCCTTGTGTGTTGAGGTGTGTGCATGCTGGTCTGATGGTGTGCTTGGGATAGGCTGAGGTACTGGAGATTGCGTCTGGGTGGAGGAAGTTGGAAGAAGGGGGGGCTAAACACTGGGACAATGGCTGCCATCAGTGCTGAGGCCAGAGTCTGAAAAGCTCACTGTTGGGCTGCCTGACCAGAATGAATGCCCTCCAGGTATGCATTTGTCTGTTGCAACTGCCTCTCTACCCCTGGATGGCATTCAGAATGGTAGACTGCCCAACAGTGAGGGATCTGAGGAGGTCAATGGCCTCCTCACTGAGGGCAGCAGGGCTGACAGGGGCAGGGGTTGAGGTGCCTGGGGCGAAGGAAATGCCCACCCTCCTGGGTGAGCGGCCACGGGACACACGCTGAGGGGCTGCTGGGAGGGCGGTGCTGGTGGGGGGGTGGCGGCTGTACCTGTAGATGCAGGGGCACAGAGGGGCCCGCCACCACAAGTGAGCTCCCATCAGAGGAGGAGTCGGTGTCGCTGGTCTCAGCTCCTGTCCCTGCCGTGGAGATCCCCTCGCCCTCCGTCCCACTGGTGAATTCGGAGTCCGTAGTCTCACCCTCCAGGGCCATGTGGGATGCAGCTCCCTCCTGCTCCAGTGGCAATGCTCCTCTGCGTGATGATGCTAATGCACACAAGAACATGGAGACCACAAAAAGGGGGGAAGAAAGTAGAAAGACATGTTCAGTGCTTGCAATACCGCTACCGTTGGCGGACACTACAGACACAGCAGCCCTCTGCACTATGCCATGCACTTAGAATTCCCTAATTAATCACAGGTACATGGGGTACAAGGCCTATGCCCGATTGCTGCACACATGGAAGTAACAGGAGCCTGACTAAGGGTAGATAGCTCTTAACACTGGTGGAGTGGGGTGCCACATAGCCTGCCTCATGAAGGGACCTTGCCTGCAAAACTAGCCCTGGCCTAGGGTAACCCACTGCCCACAACCCCCACCCAGACACCTCCCATGCGTGCTGAATCAGCTGAATGAGAGTGTACTCACCCCCTTGTGGCTGCTGTGATGGCCTCAAGCGCCCATCCAACTTCGGATATGCCACCACCAGGATCCGGAACATCAGGGGGGTCATGGTGCGACGGCACCCCTCCCCAGCTGTGCCTCCGCCGTCTTCTTGCTCCAGTGGCGAATGTCCTCCCATCTTTTACGGCAGTGGGTGCTCTGTCTGTGGTGGACCCCCAGGGTCCGGACTTCCTTGGCGATGGCACGCCAAATATCCTTCTTCTGGTGGGCGCTGACCTACAGGAATGGTACAGGGGAAAAGGAGAAAATATAACCGTCTGGACTGTCACAGTCATTGGCCCACATTCCCACCCTTGCCCTGAAGTACATACACTCACCGTCGTTTAATGCACGCCTCATTCCCCCCATCTCCCATCCACACCACTCCAAACAGGCATTGCCCATACAGCATGCTCACAGTGTACTCACCTGTATGTCTGGAGGACCGTAGAGTAGCGTGTACTGGGGGAGGACCCCATCCACTAGTTTGTCCAACTCCTCCGATGTGAAGGCAGAGGCCCTTTCCCCAGACACTGTAACCATTGTCGCTTCCAGACTGAGGTCACAGCAGCACTTGCAGTGTAGGTCCTCTCCTGTCGAAGATCAGGTATCAAGTGAGTGAACAGAGAGAAAATGACGGTCACGTCCGCGGCGGTGCGTACAGTCATCGCCGGCGTACATCGTCATTGGCTCCTGGGACCCATAGGGTCCAATGTTAGCCAATGCAGGATTGCGCCGCATTCTTTGACCGCCTACCGCAACGGTATACAACGCCAGCACAGTTACCTCATATCCCATTGTCCCACCTTACAGGGCAGGCAGCCGCCATTTTAGGGGGCCACATGGCATTAATTTTAAATGCGTCAAACATATCTAGGCCTTGCATACACACTAAGACAGGCACATAGCGGATTGACAAATGTGTGCAATAAAATTGTGTTTTTATACCTCAGTGTTGGCTGACACTCTGCATGCTGTTCTCATCCATAGGGCACGTCCGCTGGGGCAGGTGAGGAGATGGCGGCATCCTCCCGTGTACAGACCGCTGGTGGACCTGTCGACAATGGAAGAGCGACATGTAATAGTGACCTACAGACTTGATCGTGCCACAATCCATGAACTGTGTGCCCAGTTGGAGCCTGACCTGATGTCAGCTATCCGCCATCCCACAGGAATCTCCCCTCTAGTGCAGGTCTTATAACTACTCCATTTCCTGGCAAGTGGGTCTTTTCAAACTACAGTGGCCATAGCATCAGGGATGTTCCAGCCAATGTTCTCAAACGTGTTGTCCAGAGTGTTGTCTGCCCTGCTGAAACACATGCGCAGCTACATTGTGTTCCCTCAGGTGGAGGATTTGCCTACAGTGAAAGGTGACTTCTATGCTCTGGGACATATCCCCAACATCATAGGTTCCATTGATGGGACACATGTGGCATTGGTACCCCCGCAGGAGTGAACAGGTGTACAGAACCCGGAAGAGTTACCATTCCATGAATGTGCAGATGGTGTGTTTGGCTGACCAGTACATCTCCCATGTGAATGCCAAGTTTCCTGGCTCAGTGCATGACGCTTACATTCTGAGGAATAGCAGCATCCCTATGTGATGGGGCAACTCCAGAGGCACCGTGTGTGGCTATTAGGTGAGGACATGGACCTTATACAGTGTGAAAAGTTGTCTGGGTCTGGGGTTGTCCCTAAGGGTTAGTGTGTGTCTAACAGTTGCCCCTCGACATTTGCAGGTGACTCTGGCTACCCCAACCTGTCATGGCTACTGACCCCAGTGAGGAATCCCAGGACAAGGGCAGAGGAACGGTACAAACTGAGGCACATGGGCGAACTAGGAGGGTTATAGAGAGGACCTTCGGCCTCCTGAAGGCCAGGTTCCGGTGCCTCCATATGACAGGTGGTTCCCTAAACTACTCACCAAAGAAGGTGTGCCAGATCATTGTGGCCTGCTGTATGCTGCACAACTTGGCTTTGCGACGACAGGTGCCTTTTCTGTAGGAGGATGGTCCTGAAGTAGGTGTTGTGGCAGCTGTGGAGCCTGTGGACAGTGAAGAAGAGGAGGCAGAAGAAGAGGACATAGACAACAGAAACACCGTGATCCATCAATACTTCCAGTGAGACACAGGTAAGAAGACATCACTGCCTCCTACATCTGATACACTTGTTCTACCTCTCATCTGTCTGTCACTTTTACCCAGTGTATGGACCCTGATTTGTCACTTTCCCTTTCGATTTCACAGATGTGGGTCCCACTGTGTGACCTCTGCTATGTTTCCTCATGGACTAGAGCTGTGTGACATAGGTATTTTGACAATACAATGGACATTTCTACATCCCTCAGTTATTGCAAATACACATTGGTGAAAGCACAGACTGACTCCGGATTGTTTTGTGATTTAAGGGTGTTTATTTAAGTGCTAAATAGTGGAGGGTGTTGTAAAATGGTCAGGGGTGATGGTAGAGGAATGTCCATGGCAGAGTCCAGTCTATTAGTCTCACAGGTGCATTGTCCAAATGGGTATAGGAAGTGGAGCTAGGGCAGTTTCAGGATGGACGGGGTGACAAATTGGGACGGAAGGATGACTATCAGGGTGGTCTCATTTCTTGGCAGGGGTCTTGGCATTGTTCTCTGTCTTTGTCCTGGATCTCAGGGACGGCTTGCGGGGTGGTTCTCCATCTGCAGGGGGTGGGGTGCTGGTGTTGTGGTCCTGTGGCGGTGCCATCTGTCCACTAGCGCTGACGGAGGTGGTGGGCAGTTCATCATCCAGGCTAGGGTCAGGAGCCCCTTGTTGTGCCACAGTGTCCCTCTTGGTGTTCACGAGTTCCTTCAGCACGCCTACAATGGTGCCCAGGGTGGGATTGATGGATTTGAGTTCCTCCCTGAACCCCAAATACTGTTCCTCCTGCAGCTGCTGGATCTCCTGAATGGCCAGTACCGTTGCCATTGTCTCCTGGGAATGATGGTAGGCTCCCATGATGTTGGAGAGGGCCTCGTGGATAGTGGGTTCCCTGGGCCTGTCCTCCTGCTGTCGCACAGCAGCCCTCCCAGTTCCCCGGTTTACCTGGGCCTCTGTCCCCTGTACCGTGTGCCCACTACCACTGCCCCCAGGTCCCTGCTGTTCTAGGGGTAGTGGGTTAGCCTGGGTTCCCTGTAGTGGTGGACACACTGCTGCTTGACGTGTCCTGGGGACAGAGGTATGGGCCTGCTCGGTGGGTGCTGTGCTGGTGTTTACTGAGAGGGGAGGGTCTGTGGTGGCCTGTGCCAGTGTGAGGGGAACTGACTGTCCCGAGGTCCCAGGTCATCTAGATCCAGTTGGACAGAGCTGCTGTCATCACTGTGGGCCTCTTCTGTGGGTGGAGTGGACATGTCTGGAACCTCCTGTCTGGTGACATTGGGTAGGGGTCCTGCAGGGGTGTAAAGGCATGATTATTGCATCTGTGTGTGCCATGGTGTGCAATGGGTGGGTGACCCTGTACCCCAGTGCTTCCATTCATGTGTAGAACCTTGTGTGCTAATTGTTTAGGGGTCTGTGTGGGTATGTGTAGTGGCCATGCATTGGTGATGGGTGTCCATGCTTTGTTGTTGCGTGCAGGGCCTGGTGTTGGGATGTGTGCTTTGTGATAGTGGGACATCTGTGAGGAGTTGGAATGATGGGGGTGAGGGCGAGGGTGGGGGTATGTGATAGCATGCATGTAGGGTGGGGGATGTGATAGTTAAGATTTGACTTACCAGAGTCCATTCTTCCAGCTACTCCTGCGAGGCCCTCATGATGCAGTATAGCCAAGACCTGCTCCTCCCCTGTTGTTAGTTGTGGGGGAGGAGGTGGGGGTCCACCGCCAGTCCTCTGAACCACGATGTGGTGTCTTGAGACCACGGAACGCACCTTCCCCCATAGGTCGTTCCACCTCTTCCTGATGTCATCCCATGTTCTTGGATGCTGTCCCACTGCGTTGACCCTGTCCACGATTCTGCGCCATAGCTCATTCTTCCTAGCTATGGTGTTGTGCCTCACCTGTGATCCGAATAGCTGTGGCTCTACCCGAATGATTTCCTTCACTATGACCCTGAGCTCCTCCTCAGAAAACCTGGGGTGTCTTTGCGGTGCCATTGGGTGGTGTGGGTGATGTGTGAAGTGGTGTATGTTGTGATGTGTGGGGTGATGTTTAGGAGTGTGTGGTGTTTTGTGCGTGGATGTGTGATGGTGATGTGTGCCTCTGTATGCTGGTGTTGTCTTTGCTGTGCTGTCTCTCTGGCTTTCATCAACATTTGTGGTAGTAAGGGTTTGTGGGTAATGTGGGTGTGTGTTTTATATTAGATTGGGTGTGTGGGACTGGTGTTTGTATGTGTATCAGATGTGTGTATTTCGATTTGTCCAATGTGGTTGTGCTTTGTAAATGTGTGTGTATTTTGAGCACGGCGGTGTGTACGAAAATGGTTTACCGCGGTTGAAAGACCTCCGCGTGGATTCGTGGGTCGTGATAGTGTGGGTGTATTCCTGTTGGCGTGGCGGTGGAGGTTTTGTTATCACTAGTTTATCACTGACCTTTGGTGTGGCGGACTTGTGTGGGTGTCTAGATTTTGGCGGATTCCGAGCTGTGGGTCGTAATACCTGTGGCAGAATTCCACGGCCGCAGCGGTGGGTTGGCGGTCTTCTGCAAGGCGGTAAGCGGCATTTACCCACCAATGTTGTAATGAGGGCCAAAGTGTGGGAAAATTATGCCAACAGTGGCTAAAATCATCCTCACTAGATGCGGTTAGAGAACACCTCAGTCTCCTGTCTAACTCCACTGACTTACAAGATTTCTTGTCAGGCCCCAGAACACCACGTAGGAAGCATTTCTTACATGCAGTATACAATGAGATTTGGAAACTTTCCCAACAGGATGCTGCTGCCCGGTTAAGGCAAATAGATCAGGAAAATTTTAAAAAGGCATTAGCTGTTATGGATAATGGGATTAACACTTTGTCTGACCGGATATACACCATAAATAATATTGTCTCTTCTGCTATAGACATTATACAATCAGTTATGTCTTCTTTACACCATGGACAGAGTCAGATCAGGTCCATTATGCAGTTGGGTTGGACGCTTCAAACATTAAAGGTGGGTCGTGTCCCACGGCAGCACGTCAGTGCAAGGGAGATATTTTCTTCTTTTAATCTAATGCGACAACAACAACTAATGGCTAAGAAGGAAGCGACTTATGTCATGCTTAACATTGAGAAGTTAGAAAAGTTTCCTTTTACCGTGGCTGAAATACCATCTGCTGAGTGGTTAATACATCAGGTTATTAATCTGCCTATTACCACATTACATTTCACCTCCTGTCTAAAACACATTCTGGTAGGCAGATATGAAAAGCTGGGAGATAGTTACATCCATGAGATGTGGGAGCTTCCCTTCTCGCACAAATGCTTCAATGGCATGAAGAGGTCTTTCTTAGCTTTAGTGAATGCAAGACTTCTGTCAGCCATTCGATGATTTGTAAACAGATGTCCTTGCATGGGGCGTGTAACGCCTCAGCTGCAAACTTGGCTTGTTATCTGAAGGGAGTCCCAGTCCCTTTAATTAGACCTACGTTCCAGTTGCTTTCAAACGGCAGCTACGTCCTTCTCAATAGTGAAGGCTGTTGTGGCATGCGGGCCGGAATAGTTTACGTTGGTTCAGTCTCTAAGATCGTTACATGCTGTGGGAACGTACTGTTTCCCCCCACTAAATTTAGGGAGGTAGCTGATATTTGGCCTTACAGTGCTACTTCAAACGTGAATTTCAACAAGTTTAGTAGACTCAAGGCTTTATTGTTTCAAAAACATGTGGCCCTTACATCTGCACGCAAGGCCTACGCACTTCAAGTGGCAAGGTCATCAGCAGAAATAAGGTCCCTGTTAAACACAAACTTTCTGAGGTTCTTTGGTGAACTCGTGGGACGCATATTTAATGCGTCCAGTACAACTGGAATCACACATTTTTTCAAAACTGTTGGTTCTGGTTTCGTTCACACCTTCTCCTCCATATTCGGTTTGATATCTTCAGCTAGCCACTCAATTTTCGGTAGTATTTTTTGGGGATTTCTGATAACTTTGGCTTTACTAGCTGGCATCCTGCTGTTGCTGTTGTTTATGCGCAATGACTGTCCCACCGCAAAGAGGAGAAATGACGGCGCTCCCATAAGCGCAGCTGTGTCGTGAGCGAATGATGCAGTACTTTGGAGCAACACTCCTGGAGCAATTGGAGTGTGACTGGTCTTTGTTATTCAGACCGGTTTTGTATTGTGTGCAGCCCGTGTTTTGTTGCCTCTGGTGCTCTTTCGAATATGATGAATGAGAACCTACGTAGATAAGTTTAAAGTGCACAGTCTTTTGTCAAGATGGCGTCCGAGTAAGACACGCTTTCGGCAACTCGCTGCCGTTTCTCTCCGAAGGTTATTTTTCTAAGGTATTTTGACCAAAGACCATAATGATGTGCTGTATAACCATGAATGTCATACTGCCTTGAGAAAGCCCCAGGTGGAATCACCTCAGGGGGCAAAACACGTGTCGGCTACTGCAACTGTCTCACATACATTTACTTTCTGGATATATTTATGCATCAATAACTGGCTCTGTTTGGCTCAATTTCCATCTACTGACCTTGAAAGGACTTATGAACTCATAAATAAAGACTGTGCACTTTCATTCTTCATACGGTTTGGACTCTTTTTTGAAGGGGTTATGATCCATACCCCTTAACTTTGAGTTCCCACATATAAAACTTTTTTCAATTGGGCAATTAATCATGAAGGGAATTTTGGACCTTCCACGTTTGACAAGAACCTCTTTCGAATATGCACTGGAAGTGTGTCTTTCACAGCAGTGCTTGCCTGCAGTAGATGCTAATCTGTTGATGTTCTCACTGAGGGTTAATTCCCAGACATGCGCATTGAGGTTGCGTTTGCTGCATGAAGCTAATTGTGAGTTACCCTTCCTGGAGGAAGTTGTCGACAACTCATCAATGGGCACTCCACGGAATGCCACCTTGGTTGACACGGGGGCTATGGAACACACTTGCTCCTTGATCCTTTTTGGCGAGGAATTTCTGGCTTTGTCATCTGCCAGAGTGGAAGATATCCTGTTCTCCATGACTCGTACTTAGTTTGGAACGTTTCTAAATTGACAAGTCGTTTTTATTAATTCCGTTATTAGTCACATGCTCATGTTTTAAATTGCAACGTAGTATGCTTGTGTGTACTTTTAACTTGTCCAAATTGACCTGGTTTTTCTATATATCTTGGGTTGAGCTTTTAGCAATGAAATTTTAGTTTTGGCTTTGAACCACTTTCAACCAACAAGGGAAGGGTGTTGTGTAGCCATTTTAGTTATAGCTCCAGGCACGATAGTTTAACACACTAGGCCGCTGTGCACTTTAACCTAGATATATTTTATTCAGCTTTGCATTGTTATTTTTACAATAACCAGTTTTACGGTCTTGTTTTATTTTTCATCTTTCAAACTGTTTTTGCTTAGCCCAGCACTGTGTTCTCAAACAAGACATTCTTGATCACTCTGTGCTTCATTCAAGGCGACAGTTTGGTACATTGCCAGTGAATGTGGTAGAAGTTTAGTCTCCAACATTCGTAGAAAAATACACATCCTTACGTAGGGACATTTTCTCAGAACATCAGCTGTGTTATTATAAAAACACTTCCTAGTCCCATTACACGTTAAGAGGGAGATTCCAGCCAGGGAACCACGACTGTCTGCTGATTACTGAACGCTTCGCTACAGATGCTAATGCAGACCACAGGCCTTTGCTCAGGTATGATGGTTGATGTCTTCCCAGGGGAACCTGAAACACAGAATTAGAGCTTAACATGCTGTGCTCAGATTATGACTTAGATAGGAAATAATCCATCGATCCTAGTGACAATATGATAGCGTTATTCTTATGCTTCACTCTCCTCGTCACTGTTTTAATATTGTCATGTTGTGTCATCCTGGTTATTGCAGCTCACGCTTTGCTATCTAAGATGCAGTTGTTTTATTAAACCAGTTCTTGAAACATATGCTGCTTCTGTTTATCATTTGTATATGAGACTAAATTGTGAAGGAGAGAACCGGATGCGACCTGAGTGACCACGACTTCCCTGAGAAGCCTAATATGTCATGCGCTCGGCTGCCCAATCATCCCTATCCTTTGGTAGAGATTAGGCACTGCTAGTTGGCTGAAGCAAAACCCGGATTTAGAGCGACAGGTGTCACCTACAGTGGGTCAGACTTAGGGGGTCATTACGACCTTGGCGGTATAAGGCGCTTACCGCTGTGCAGAAGACCGGCAATACACCGCCGCGGCAGACCGCCACAGCTATTATGACACACATCTCGGAATCCGCCGAAATTCAGACACCCACACAACACCGCCACACCAAAGGTCAGCGATAAACATGCGGAAACAAATCCTCCACCTCCACGCCAACAGAAACACGCCCATGCTATTACGACCCACGAATCCATGGGCCGGTCTTTCAACCGCAGTATTCATTGGCGGTACCCACCGCCGCGCTCAAAATACACACACATCTCCAAAACACCGCCACATTGGACATTTCAAAATACACACACCTGATACACAAACACACACCACTCCCACACACCCAATACAATATAAAACACACACCCACATCACACACAAACCCCTACGACCACAATTTCTGAGAGAAGGCCAGAGAAAGACAGCACAGAATAGAGAACCCCATCACACAGAGGCACACTACACCATCACCCACACAACACCCACGGACAAAACACCACATACCACTACACTCACCACACTCATCAACACATACACCACCCCACACATCACACACACCACCCCATGGCACGCCAAAGACACCCCGCTTCTCCGAGGAGGGGCTCAGGGTCATGGTCGAGGAAATCCTACGGGTAGAGCCACAGCTATTTGGATCACAGGTACAGCACACATCAATAGCCAGGAAGATGGAGCTATGGCAAAGAATAGTCGACAGGGTCAACGCTGTGGGACAGAACCCAAGAAATAGGGAGGACATCAGGAAGAGGTGGAACGACCTACGGGGGAAGGTGCGTTCCACGGTATCCAGGCACCACATCGCGGTACAGCGGACTGGCGGCGGACCTCCACCTCCACCCCACAACTAACAACATGGAGGAGCACGTCTTGTCCATCTTGCATCCTGAGGGCCTCGCAGGAGTCGTTGGAGGAACGGACACTGGTAAGTCAAATTTCAACTATCATATCCCCCACCCTACCTGCATGCTATCACACACCCCCACCCTCACACCCTCCCCTATCACTCCAAATCCTCACCTATCTACCCATGACACCAACCACCCATCCCAACCCCAAAACCTGCATGACCTAACTAAGCATGGATACCCATCACTAAAGCATGCCCACTGCACAGACCCACAACACCCCCCAACTATCACCACACAAACCCCCACACAGGAATGCCTGCACTGGGGTACACACACACCCAAACATTGCACATCATGAAACACACACATGC